>NW_022262894.1:0-47500 GCF_002021735.2 Oncorhynchus kisutch | reverse complement strand
TCAACACCATGCTATTGGCTGTTTAGTAAGGCTGTTCTCAACACCATGCTATTGGCTGTTTAGTAAGGCTGTTCTCATCACCATGCTACTGGCTGTTCAGTAAGGCTGTTCTCATCACCATACTACTGGCTGTTCAGTAAGGCTGTTCTCAACACCATGCTACTGGCTGTTCAGTAAGGCTGTTCTCAACACCATGCTACTGGCTGTTCAGTAAGGCTGTTCAGTAAGGCTGTTCAGTAAGGCTGTTCTCAACACCATGCTACTGGCTGTTCAATAAGGCTGTTCTAAACACCATGCTACTGGCTGTTCAGTAAGGCTGTTCTCAACACCATGCTACTGGCTGTTCAGTAAGGCTGTTCTCAACACCATGCTACTGGCTGTTCAGTAAGGCTGTTCTCAACACCATGCTACTGGCTGTTCAATAAGGCTGTCCTCAACACCATGCTACTGGCTGTTCAGTAAGGCTGTTCTCAACACCATGCTACTGGCTGTTCAGTAAGGCTGTTCTCAACACCATGCTACTGGCTGTTCAGTAAGGCTGTTCTCAACACCATGCTACTGGCTGTTCAGTAAGGCTGTTCAGTAAGGCTGTTCTCAACACCATGCTACTGGCTGTTCAGTAAGGCTGTTCTCAACACCATGCTACTGGCTGTTCAGTAAGGCTGTCCTCAACACAATTCTACTGGCTGTTCAGTAAGGCTGTCCTCAACACCATGCTACTGGCTGTTCAATAAGGCTGTCCTCAACACCATGCTACTGGCTGTTCAGTAAGGCTGTTCCCAACACCATGCTACTGTCTGTTCAGTAAGGCTGTTCTCAACACCATGCTACTGGCTGTTCAGTAAGGCTGTTCAGTAAGGCTGTTCAGTAAGGCTGTTCTCAACACCATGCTACTGGCTGTTCAATAAGGCTGTTCTCAACACCATGCTACTGGCTGTTCAGTAAGGCTGTTCTCAACACCATGCTACTGGCTGTTCAGTAAGGCTGTTCTCAACACCATGCTACTGGCTGTTCAGTAAGGCTGTTCTCAACACCATGCTACCGGCTGTTCAATAAGGCTGTTCTCAACACCATGCTACTGGCTGTTCAGTAAGGCTGTTCTCAACACCATGCTACTGGCTGTTCAATAAGGCTGTCCTCAACACCATGCTACTGGCTGTTCAGTAAGGCTGTTCTCAACACCATGCTACTGGCTGTTCAGTAAGGCTGTTCTCAACACCATGCTACTGGCTGTTCAGTAAGGCTGTTCTCAACACCATGCTACTGGCTGTTCAGTAAGGCTGTTCAGTAAGGCTGTTCTCAACACCATGCTACTGGCTGTTCAGTAAGGCTGTCCTCAACACCATGCTACTGGCTGTTCAATAATGCTGTCCTCAACACCATGCTACTGGCTGTTCAGTAAGGCTGTTCTCAACACCATGCTACTGGCTGTTCAATAAGGCTGTCCTCAACACCATGCTACTGGCTGTTCAGTAAGGCTGTTCCCAACACCATGCTACTGGCTGTTCAGTAAGGCTGTTCTCAAATGCTACTGGCTGTTCAGTAAGGCTGTTCTCAACACCATGCAATTGGTTGTTTAGTCAGGATCCTAGAACCTGCCGTGTGTGTGTGTGTGTGTGTGTGTTCTCGCTGCCTGACCACCATGCTCTTCTCAGCTTTCTGTTGATTCAGTGTCATGTTTTCACAGCACCACAGAACAACGTGATGTTTTCATAGCACCACAGAACAACGTGATGTTTTCACAGAACAACGTGATGTCTTCACAGCACCACAGAACAACGTGATGTCTTCACAGCACCACAGAACAACATGATGTTTTCACAGCACCACAGAACAATGTCACAGTCATACTGTACATCCCCTGCATTAGTAATCCCACACCCTATTCCCCATGTACTGCATAACCTTTGACCTGGACCCTGGGGGAAATAGCACCTAATTCTCTATATATAGGTCATATCATAACCTTTGACCTGGACCCATGGGGAAATAGCGCCTATTTCTCTATATAGAGGTCATATCATAACCTTTGACCTGGACCCATAGGGAAATAGCACCTAATTCTCTATATAGAGGTCATATCATAACCTTTGACCTGGACATATAGGGAAATAGCGCCTAATTCTCTACATAGAGGTCATAGCCTCTGGTACGGCACTAAATAGGAAATAAGGTGACATTTATGGTTTATTTATTCTGTTTATTTGGACAGGGACAACGTACAACACAAACCGATATCTCAGAAGTGAGGATTGATGCGTTACACACCACATTTAGCTAACAGCTCATTTCCATCTGCAGTCCCCCGGGGTCCTGGCAGGCCAGTGGCATTTCACACGCTGACCCAGACGTTCTGTAATTTCCCTGACGTTGCCACCGTCGTCTTGAATACAGTCCAGTCTCATCCACATCGTCATCCCCTTCTGGAGACGACATGATGTTTTTTTTAAATAATAGACGCTTAGCCAGCTAGCTGTTACATTGACATGTCTGATGTCCAACTCCAGAGGATGAATGGCTGAGTGGTTACCAGCTGGTAGGATGAATGGCTGAGTGGTTACCAGCTGGTAGGATGAATGGCTGAGTGGTTACCAGCTGGTAGGATGAATGGCTGAGTGGTTACCAGCTGGTAGGATGAATGGCTGAGTGGTTACCAGCTGGTAGGATGAATGGCTGAGTGGTTACCAGCTGGTAGGATGAATGGCTGAGTGGTTACCAGCTGGTAGGATGAATGGCTGAGTGGTTACCAGCTGGTAGGATGAATGGCTGAGTGGTTACCAGCTGGTAGGATGAATGGCTGAGTGGTTACCAGCTGCAGGATGAATGGCTGAGTGGTTACCAGCTGGTAGGATGAATGGCTGAGTGGTTACCAGCTGGTAGGATGAATGGCTGAGTGGTTACCAGCTGGTAGGATGAATGGCTGAGTGGTTACCAGCTGGTAGGATGAATGGCTGAGTGGTTACCAGCTGGTAGGATGAATGGCTGAGTGGTTACCAGCTGGTAGGATGAATGGCTGAGTGGTTACCAGCTGGTAGGATGAATGGCTGAGTGGTTACCAGCTGGTAGGATGAATGGCTGAGTGGTTACCAGCTGGTAGGATGAATGGCTGAGTGGTTACCAGCTGGTAGGATGAATGGCTGAGTGGTTACCAGCTGGTAGGATGAATGGCTGAGTGGTTACCAGCTGGTAGGATGAATGGCTGAGTGGTTACCAGCTGGTAGGATGAATGGCTGAGTGGTTACCAGCTGGTAGGATGAATGGCTGAGTGGTTACCAGCTGGTAGGATGAATGGCTGAGTGGTTACCAGCTGGTAGGATGAATGACTGAGTGGTTACCAGCTGGTAGGATGAATGGCTGAGTGGTTACCAGCTGGTAGGATGAATGGCTGAGTGGTTACCAGCTGGTAGGATGAATGGCTGAGTGGTTACCAGCTGGTAGGATGAATGACTGAGTGGTTACCAGCTGGTAGGATGAATGGCTGAGGGATACATCCCAAATGGCACCCTATGGCCCATTGGGATATGGTCAAACATAGTGCACTATGTAGGGATTAGGGTGCCATTTGGGTTGTAAAGGGGGACTAGAGGACGTTGCAAGGCGGGTGGATGGAGGTGAGGGTTGGGGGTGCGGGTCAGAGCTATGGTGGCTGTGGGTAATTCACATGCAGTGCAGTGAGTCACTGTATTACCTAAATCCCAGAGGTGCAGGAGGGGATTGATGAAATGACCAGGAAGGCCTAATTAAAGCTGCTCAGCTCAAACACATTGATGTATTACATCTATTATGGTACAGTCCGATAGGTCTGCCTAGCCATGGCTGCCACAGCCACTGAAGCATGCCAAACAAACTGAATAAATAATGACAGGGGAGGAGAGAGAGAGGCTGCAGTGCAGTGGCCCAGGCAGAGCAGGAGAGAGGGGGAGAGAGAGGGGGAGAGAGAGAGAGAGAGAGGCTGCAGTGCAGTGGCCCGGGCAGAGGAGGAGGAGAGAGAGAGAGAGAGAGAGAGAGAGAGAGAGAGGCTGCAGTGCAGTGGCCCGGACAGAGAGAGAGAGAGAGAGAGAGAGAGAGAGAGAGAGAGAGAGAGAGAGAGAGAGAGAGAGGGAGAGAGAGAGAGAGAGAGACAGAGAGAGAGAGAGAGAGAGAGAGAGAGAGTAAGAGAGAGAGGGGGGGGGGGGGAGAGAGGGGGGGAGAGAGAGAGAGAGGGAGAGACAGAGAGAGAGAGAGAGAGAGAGAGAGAGACAGAGAGAGAGAGAGAGAGAGAGAGAGAGAGAGAGAGAGAGAGAGAGAGAGAGAGAGAGAGAGGGAGAGAGAGAGAGAGAGAGAGACAGAGAGAGAGAGAGAGAGAGAGAGGCTGTCGTGCGGTGGCCCGGGCAGGGGAGGAGAGAGCGAGGGAGACAAGAGAAGAGGAAAGAGAGGCTACGGTGCGGCATGTTGTGGTGGACGAGAGATCGCGGGGCTGTCATCCTGACAGTGACACACTGCCACCCTGCCGACTACACCAACAACAGGGTAGATACAGTTGAATGTTTTCTATGCTAACTTTAGCTAGCTATATAACTTATACAGTTGAAGTCGGAAGTTTACAAACACTTAGGTTGGAGTTATTAAAACTTGTTTTTCAACCACTCCACAAAAGTTCTTATTAACAAACTATAGTTTGGCAAGTCGGCTACGACATCTACTTTGTGGATGACACAAGTAATTAAAAAAATAATTGTTTATCACAATTCCAGTGGGTCAGAAGTTTACATACACTAAGTTGACTGTGCCTTTAAACAGCTTGGAAAATTCCAGAAAATGATGTCATGGCTTTAGAAGCTTCTGATAGGCAAATTGACATCATTTGAGTCAATTGGAGGTGTACCTGTGGATGTTTGTGCCTCTTTGCTTGACATCATGGGAAAATCAAGAGAAATCAGCCAAGACCCCAGAAAAAGAATTGTAGACCTCCACAAGTCTGGTTCATCCTTGGGTGCAATTTCCAAACACCTGAAGGTACCACATGAATCTTTACAAACAATAGTATGCAAGTATAAACACCATGGGACCATGCAGCCGTCATACTGCTCAGGAAGGAGATGTGTTCTGTCTCCTAGAGATTAATGTACTTTTTTATGAAAAGTGCAAATCAATCACAGAACAACAGCAAAGGACCTTGTGAAGATACTGTGAGAAACAGGTACAAAAGTATCTATATCCACAGTATAACGAGTCCTATATCGACATAACCTGAAAGGCCACTTAGCAAGGAAGAAGCCACTGATCCACAATCTCCATAAAAAAAGCCAGACTACGGTTTGCAACTGCACATGGGGACAAAGATCATCCTTTTTGGAGAAATGTCCTCTGGTCTGATGAAACAACAATATAACTGTTTGGTCATAATGACCATCATTCTATTTGAAAGAAAAAAAAAAGGGGAGTCTTGCAAGCCGAAGAACCCCATCCCAACCGTGAAGCACGGGGGTGGTAGCATCGTCTTGTGGGGGGGCTTTGCTGCAGGAAGGAAATACAGTGGGGCAAAAAAAGTATTTAGTCGGCCACCAATTGTGCAAGTTCTCCCACTTAAAAAGATGAGAGAGGCCTGTAAATTCATTAAAAATCTTACAATGTGATTTTCTGGATTTTTTTTCTTCTCATTTTGTCCATCATAGTCCATCATTGCAGAGGTTCTGAATACTTAAGTAAATAAAATAAATCAGGTATTTCTGTATTTAAAAAAATATTAATAATTATATACAGTGGGGCAAAAAAAGTATTTAGTCAGCCACCAATTTTGCAAGTTCTCCCACTTAAAAAGATGAGAGAGGCCTGTAATTTTCATCATAGGTACACTATGATGAAAATTACAGGCCTCTCTCATCTTTTTAAGTGGGAGAACTTGCAAAATTGGTGGCTGACTAAATACTTTTTTTGCCCCACTGTATATAATTATTAATATTTTTTTAAATACAGAAATACCTGATTTATTTTATTTACTTAAGTATTCAGAACCTCTGCAATGACACTCCCTCACTAAGGCCCTCCTCCCCCGATTACTGTGGAGATGGTTGCCCTTCTGGAATTTTCTCCCATTTCCACAGAGGAACTCCAGAGCTCTGTCAGAGTGTCCATCGGGTTCTTGGTCACCTCCCTGACCAAGGCCCTTCTCCCCCGGGGGGGCCTCTCTATTGAAAGAGTCTTAGTGGTTCCAAACTCCTTCCATTTTAAGAATGTTTGAGGCCACTGTGTTCTTGAGGACCTTCAATGCTGCAGACATATTTTGCTACCCTTCCCCAGATCTGTGCCTCGACACCATCCTGTCTCGGCAGTCTACAGTCTATTCCTTTGACCTTATGTCTTGGTTTGTGCTCTGACATGAACTGTCAACAGTGGGACCTCATATAGTCATGTGAGAACCATTCCAAATCATGTTCAATCAATTGAATCTACCACAGGTGGAATCCAATGAACTTGTAGAAACATCTCAAGGATGATCATTGGAAACAGGAAGCACCTCAGCTACATTACAGAGTCTCATAGCAAAGGGTTTGAAGATGTAAAACAGGCATTTCTGTTCTTTATTTAATACATTTGCAAACATTTAAAAAAAAAAACTGTTTTCACTTGTGTGCAGATTGATGAGGAGTTTCTTATTTATTTAATCCATGTTAGAATAAGGCTGTAACCAAACAAAATGTGGGAAAAGTAGAGAATTAATTTTTTATTTCATTGTTTATTTATTAGGATCCCCTAACGTCATAACGCTAATCTTCCTGGGGTCCATCACCGATTAAAAATACATTACAAACAACCACAAATCAAGACAAACATTCAGCAAGTAGAGAATACAGACAATTAAAACACCTGACAGGAAACACTTAACATTCAGTTGATACTTTCTATTTCCTGTCCAGTCATATGGTCTATCACATTAGATGTTCTTTCTATTTCCTGTCCAGTCATGTGATCTATCATATTAGATGTTCTTTCTATTTCCTGTCCAGTCATGTGATCTATCATATTAGATGTTCTTTCTATTTCCTGTCCAGTCATGTGATCTATCATATTAGATGTTCTTTCTATTTCCTGTCCAGTCATATGGTCTATCACATTAGATGTTCTTTCTATTTCCTGTCCAGTCATATGGTCTATCACATTAGATGTTCTTTATATTTCCTGTCCAGTCATATGGTCTATCACATTAGATGTTCTTTCTACTTCCTGTCCAGTCATATGGTCTATCGCATTAGATGTTCTTTGTATTTCCTGTTCAGTCATATGGTCTATCGCATTAGATGTTCTTTCTATTTCCTGTCCAGTCATATGGTCTATCACATTAGATGTTCTTTCTAGTTCCTGTCAAGTCATATGGTCTATAATATTAGATGTTCCTCAACTAACCGGTGCCCCCTGTATATAGCCTCCACATTGACTCAGTACCGGTACCCCCTGTATATAGGCTCCACATTGACTCAGTACCGGTACCCCCTGTATATAGCCTCCACATTGACTCTGTACCGTAACACCCTGTATATAGCCTCAACATTGACTCTGTACTGGTACCCCCTGTATATAGCCTCCACATTGACTCTGTACTGGTACCCCCTGTATATAGCCTCCACATTGACTCTGTACTGGTACCCCTGTATATAGCCTCCACATTGGCTCTGTACTGGTACCCCCTGTATATAGTCTCCACATTGACTCTGTACCGTAACACCCTGTATATAGCCTCCACATTGACTCTGTACCGGTACCCCCTGTATATAGCCTCCACATTGACTCTGTACCGTAACACGCTGTATATAGCCTCCACATTGACTCTGTACCGTAACACCCTGTATATATCCTCCACATTGACTCTGTACCGTAACACCCTGTATATATCCTCCACATTGACTCTGTACCGTAACACCCTGTATATAGCCTCCACATTGACTCTGTACCGTAACACCCTGTATATAGTCTCCACATTGACTCTGTACCGTAATACCCTGTATATAGCCTCCACATTGACTCTGTACCGTAACACCCTGTATATATCCTCCACATTGACTCTGTACTGTAACACCCTGTATATAGCCTCCACATTGACTCTGTACCGTAACACCCTGTATATAGCCTCCACATTGACTCTGTACCGTAATACCCTGTAAATAGCCTCCACATTGACTCTGTACCGTAACACCCTGTATATAGCCTCCACATTGACTCTGTACCGTAATACCCTGTATATAGCCTCCACATTGACTCTGTACCGTAACACCCTGTATATAGCCTCCACATTGACTCTGTACCGTAACACCCTGTATATAGCCTCCACATTGACTCTGTACCGTAATACCCTGTATATAGCCTCCACATTGACTCTGTACCGTAATACCCTGTATATAGCCTCCACATTGACTCTGTACCGTAACACACTGTATATAGCCTCCACATTGACTCTGTACCGTAATACCCTGTATAGCCTCCACATTGACTTTGTACCGGTACCCCCTGTATATAGCCTCCACATTGACTCTGTACCGGTACCCCTGTATATAGCCTCCACATTGACTCAGTACCATAACACCCTGTATATAGCCTCCACATTGACTCAGTACCATAACACCCTGTATATAGCCTCCACATTGACTCAGTACCATAACACCCTGTGTATAGCCTCCACATTGACTCTGTACCGTAACACCCTGTATATAGTCTCCACATTGACTCTGTACCGTAATACCCTGTATATAGCCTCCACATTGACTCTGTACCGTAATACCCTGTATAAAGCCTCCACATTGACTCTGTACCGTAATACCCTGTATATAGCCTCCACATTGACACTGTACCGTAATACCCTGTATATAGCCTCCACATTGACTCTGTACCGTAATACCCTGTATATAGCCTCCACATTGACTCTGTACCGTAATACCCTGTATATAGCCTCCACATTGACTCTGTACCGTAATACCCTGTATATAGCCTCCACATTGACTCTGTACCGTAATACCCTGTATAAAGCCTCCACATTGACTCTGTACCGTAATACCCTGTATATAGCCTCCACATTGACTCTGTACCGTAATACCCTGTATATAGCCTCCACATTGACTCTGTACCGTAATACCCTGTATATAGCCTCCACATTGACTCTGTACCGTAATACCCTGTATATAGCCTCCACATTGACTCTGTACCGTAATACCCTGTATATAGCCTCCACATTGACTCTGTACCGTAATACCCTGTATAAAGCCTCCACATTGACTCTGTACCGTAATACCCTGTATAAAGCCTCCACATTGACTCTGCCTCACTATTGTTATTTTTACTGCTGCTCTTTAATTACTTGTTAATTTTATTTCTTATTCTTATCCGTATTTGTTTTAAACTGTATTGTTGGTTAGGGGCTTGTAAGTAAACATTACAGGGATTGACCATATAAACTGGACAGTCCTCTAAATGTGATAGGACCAGGGATTCAATCACCTGATTCAGTGTGCTAGATGTTTCATACTCTGAACATTTTTCTTGTAACAGCAATTCCCTTACCTCATCAATATTATCTATGTGTTCTGATAATGACAAATCTCAAGACAGAGATAGTCAGGCTTATCTGAGCTTGGAGGTACAATCTGAGATCCGGGAATCTGTTTCACGGTCGTTTTAATTTCTTACCAATTTTGTTGTTGTTGTTGTTTTGGGAAGAGCAGATTTCCCCCCTTTTAAAGCTGGTTCTGTGGACGGTTATCATAGAAGGTAGAACATGAGGATTACATCATGTCTGCCAATGGAAGTCTGTACGCTCAGACAGCATGGTGTGTTGTGTTGTGTTGTGCGTGTGCCTGCGTGAGTGTGTGACAGCCGGGATGACATGGGGAGGATTCTGTTGGTTTAAAACCAGAGCCCAGAAAGACAGACAGATAAAGAGAGGGAGAGAGAGGGATAAGAGAGGGAGAGAGAGAGAGAGGGAGGGAGAGAGAGGGAGAGAGAGAGAGGGAGAGAGAGAGAGGGAGAGAGAGAGAGAGAGGGAGGGAGAGAGAGGGAGAGAGAGGAGAGGGAGAGAGAGAGAGGGAGAGAGAGGGAGAGAGAGAGAGGGAGAGAGAGAGAGGGAGAGAGAGGGATAAGAGAGAGAGAGGGAGAGGAGAGAGAGAGAGAGAGAGAGAGAGGGAGAGAGAGAGGGAGAGAGAGGGATAAGAGAGAGAGAGAGAGAGAGAGAGGGATAGAGAGAGAGAGACAGAGAGAGAGAGAGAGAGAGAGAGAGAGAGAGAGAGAGAGAGATAAGAGAGAGAGAGGGAGAGAGAGAGAGAGGGATAAAAGAGAGAGAGAGAAAGAGAGAGACAGAGAGAGAGAGAGAGAGAGGACAGAGAGAGAGACAGAGAGAGAGAGGGATAAAAGAGAGAGAGAGAAAGAGAGAGAGAGGGAGAGAGAGAGAGGGATAAAAGAGAGAGAGAGAGAGAGAGAGAGAGAGAGAGACAGAGAATAGAGAGAAGAGGGGGATATAAAAAGACAGAGAAAAAGAGACAGATTCCGTGGGAGGAGGAGTGTGTTTGTGGTCTTGGCAGCCAGAGAGAAAGTGTGTGTGAGAAAGAGAGGAGTGGAACAGTGAACACACGGAGGAACAGCTTTGTGAGACGAGCCTGGACAGTTGTCTTCTCAGCGGTTGTGAGATATGAAGCGTGCTGCCGTGGCTGTGAGGGAGCTGGGAAGACTGATGGACTCTGGTAGCTCTGACGGACCCTGAGAGGACGTCTTGTACTGTCAACTGGGATGAGCTTCTGGACACCATGCTCACCAGGGAGAACATGCTGAGATGACAAGACTGACCCCAGCCAAGTAGCTCCTCCCTCCATCCCCGGTTCCCCTCCTCCATCCTCCCCCCTTCCTCCACTCCCCCATCCACCCTACTCTATAAGAACCCAAGCCAAGGTCCCCCCTCCATCCCCTGTTCCCCTCCTCTATCCTACCCAACCTCTGCTTCCCCCTCTACTTTATACACTGTTAGGTTCTAAATAGCACCTTTCTTTCTAAGAGTGTAGATGAGGAAACCAAGCCTAGCTTCTCCCTCCGTTCTCCAGGCCCATCCCCTGTTCCCCCTCCGTCACCCTCCTCCATCCCCTGTTCCCTCTCCGTCACCCTCCTCCATCCCCTGTTCTCCCTCCGTCACCCTCCTCCATCCCCTGTTCTCCCTCCGTCACCCTCCTCCATCCCCTGTTCCCCCTCCGTCCTCCAGGCCCGTCCCCTGTTCTCCCTCTGTCCTCCAGGCCCATCCCCTGTTCCCCCTCCGTCCTCCAGGCCCATCCCCTGTTCCCCCTCCGTCCTCCAGGCCCATCCCCTGTTCTCCCTCCGTCCTCCAGGCCCATCCCCTGTTCCCCCTCCGTCACCATCCTCCATTCCCTGTTCCCCCTCCGTCACCCTCCTCCATCCCCTGTTCCCCCTCTGTCCTCCAGGCCCATCCCCTGTTCCCCCTCCGTCCTCCAGGCCCATCCCCTGTTCTCCCTCCGTCCTCCAGGCCCATCCCCTGTTCTCCCTCCGTCCTCCAGGCCCATCCCCTGTTCTCCCTCCTTCCTCCAGGCCCATCCCCTGTTCTCCCTCCGTCCTCCAGGCCCATCCCCTGTTCTCCCTCCGTCCTCCAGGCCCATCCCTGTTGATAGCTTTCCCACTACTATATCTGACACCGACCTTGGTGTAAACATGCCACGACCTCCGACGAAATTGTCTCCCCTGCCTGTTCGGGCGGTGCTCGGCGGTCGTCGTCACCGGCCTCCTAGCCGCCACCGATCCCCCTTTGTCGTTTGTCTGTTTGTTTTGTCTTATTAGTTTCACCTGTGTCCTGTTGTATGGCTTAATGAGTTTCCTTATTTATAGTGCGTGTACCCGCCCCTTGTTTTGTGTGGGATTTTCTTCGTGTTATGTGTGGAGCGTTTAGGTAGAGGTGTGTCTTTTCTGGACTTGGCACCCTGTGTGTTGTTGGGTCACATTTACTGTCCGCGCCCTGTGTTGTTGGGTAGTCACATTTACTGTCCGCGTCCTGTGTTGTTGGGTCACATTTACTGTCCGCGCCCTGTGTTGTTGGGTCACATTTACTGTCCGCGCCCTGTGTTGTTGGTTCACATTTACTGTCCGCGCCCTGTGTTGCTGGGTCACATTTACTGTCCGCGCCCTGTGTTGTTGGGTCACATTTACTGTCCGCGCCCTGTGTTGTTGGGTCACATTTACTGTCCGCGCCCTGTGTTGTTGGGTCACATTTACTGACCGCGTCCTGTGTTGTTGGGTCACATTTACTGTCCGCGCCCTGTGTTGTTGGGTCACATTTACTGTCCACGCCCTGTGTTGTTGGGTCACATTTACTGTCCGCGCCCTGTGTTGTTGGGTCACATTTACTGTCCGCACCCTGTGTTGTTGGGTCACATTTACTGTCCGCGCCCTGTGTTGTTGGGTCACATTTACTGTCCGCGTCCTGTGTTGTTGGGTCACATTTCACATGTCACCACTGATAAATCCACCATAATTGAGAATTTCAATAAGCATTTTTCTACGGCTGGCAATGCTTTCCACCTGGCTACTCCTACCCCGGACAACAGCACTGCACCCCCAACAGCAACTCGCCCAAGCCTTCCCCATTTCTCCTTCTCCCAAATCCATTCAGCTGATGTTCTGAAAGAGCTGCAAAATCTGGACCCCTACAAATCAGCCGGGCTAGACAATCTGGACCCTTTCTTTCTAAAATTATCTGCCGAAATTGTTGCCACCCCTATTACTAGCCTGTTCAACCTCTCTTTCGTGTCGTCTGAGATTCCCAAAGATTGGAAAGCAGCTGCGGTCATCCCCCTCTTCAAAGGGGGGGACACTCTTGACCCAAACTGCTACAGACCTATATCTATCCTACCGTGCCTTTCTAAGGTCTTCGAAAGCCAAGTCAACAAACAGATTACCGACCATTTCGAATCTCACCATACCTTCTCTGCTATGCAATCCGGTTTCAGAGCTGGTCATGGGTGCACCTCAGCCACGCTCAAGGTCCTAAACGATATCTTAACCGCCATCGATAAGAAACATTACTGTGCAGCCGTATTCATTGATCTGGCCAAGGCTTTCGACTCTGTCAATCACCATATCCTCATCGGCAGACTCGACAGCCTTGGTTTCTCAAATGATTGCCTCGCCTGGTTCACCAACTACTTCTCTGATAGAGTTCAGTGTGTCAAATCGGAGGGTCTGCTGTCCGGACCTCTGGCAGTCTCTATGGGGGTGCCACAGGGTTCAATTCTTGGACCGACTCTCTTCTCTGTATACATCAATGAGGTCGCTCTTGCTGCTGGTGAGTCCCTGATCCACCTCTACGCAGACGACACCATTCTGTATACTTCCGGCCCTTCTTTGGACACTGTGTTAACAACCCTCCAGGCAAGCTTCAATGCCATACAACTCTCCTTCCGTGGCCTCCAATTGCTCTTAAATACAAGTAAAACTAAATGCATGCTCTTCAACCGATCGCTACCTGCACCTACCCGCCTGTCCAACATCACTACTCTGGACGGCTCTGACTTAGAATACATGGACAACTACAAATACTTAGGTGTCTGGTTAGACTGTAAACTCTCCTTCCAGACCCATATCAAACATCTCCAATCCAAAGTTAAATCTAGAATTGGCTTCCTATTTCGCAACAAAGCATCCTTCACTCATGCTGCCAAACATACCCTTGTAAAACTGACCATCCTACCAATCCTCGACTTTGGCGATGTCATTTACAAAATAGCCTCCAATACCCTACTCAACAAATTGGATGCAGTCTATCACAGTGCAATCCGTTTTATCACCAAAGCCCCATATACTACCCACCATTGCGACCTGTCCGCGTCCTGTGTTGTTGGGTCACATTTACTGTTCGCACCCTGTGTTGTTGGGTAGTCACATTTACTGACCGCGCCCTGTGTTGTTGGGTCACATTTACTGTCCGCGTCCTGTGTTGTTGGGTCACATTTACTGTCCGCGTCCTGTGTTGTTGGGCTTGTCTATTTGCCATATTAAAGAGCAACTCTCTGCGCCTGATTCCTTCCTCACCCACCTCACTGTCAGGCAAACGGCTGCTCTACATATTCTTTTAACGTTCTCATTCAGACATTATTATTTAAATATCAAATCATTTCTGGCAAAAAAATTAAGTGCCTTACTGTGATTGGTTTCAATTAAAATGGTCAAAAATAAACAAAAATGGCTTCTTATCGAAGACCGATTTCTCAAGCAAGAATTTAGCTTACGACTCTGGAAGTGGTCTGAGGAGGGAGTGGAAACATGGAAAACTAGCTGTTATTGGCAGAGAGGTTTGGAACTCTCGTTCTTATTGGTCTATGAACTAATGATGTCACCAGACAGGTCAAAACTCCGTCCCACCAGAACAGGATGTGATGTCAGGAGGTCTTTTCAAACAGCTCTTACACTGAAAGGACGTTATCATCATTTTACATGTCACGGTATTATTCCATCCTCTTAGTGTGGAAATAAATATAAAACACAGTAAAATCACATTTTTAATTGGACCGGGCCTTTAGCGTCTTCCCCATCAGGACTATCATCCCCCTCATGTGGTGAAGTAGTGGTACTACAACCAACATGTTTACTTATACAGTGGGTCCCACGGACGTCAATGATGTACAGAAATTATTTCAGGAACTGAGGGTATAGTATGTCACACACGCACACGCACATGCACACACGCCCGCACACACACACACGCCCGCACACACACACACGCACGAGCGCACGCACGCACACACACACAAAAACACAGAGTAAGAGTAAGAGACCTTGAAGGAGGCAGCCTTTGAGTACAGCGTGAGATGAAACAATAAAATGCCTTGACATCTGAAAACAGTGGGTCAACTCTCCAGCTGAAAGACACACACACACACACACAGACACACACACACACACACACACAGACACACACACACACACGCACACGCACACGCACACGCACACGCACACGCACACGCACACGCACACACACACACACACACACATACATACATACAGACACACACACAGTAAACTGTAAATATATATATATATATATATATATTTGACCCTGGCAGTTGGCTTCTGCTCAGTGAGACTGTGCATCTTTCATTCTCTCTTTTTCCCACTATATATCTCTCTCTATCTGCTCCCTCTCTCTATCTGCTCCCTCTCTCTATCTGCTCCCTCTCTCTCTCTCTGCAGTCCTTTTGAAATACTTATTTTTCTGAAACTGGCATCGTTTCATCCCTACCATATTCAAAACTCAATCTACAACAATCTTTATTGGCATGAAGTGCGCCATCCAAATGGTATTTTATTTGACATATGTTGCATGTGTAGAAAACTGAGAAAATAGCAGATTTCTGAATATGCCGCCTCAAACTAAGCAACTCAGAGGGATAAACATCGACGGAGCTGGACTTGGTTACGGAAAAATACAGCAAAGTTGACCATTTTTGGCTTCCTGTCTGTCGTCATGGCATTAGCAACATTTCAACAGATGGTACCATTCTGTTATCTATCTTGTCAAGGAGACTGAGCATTGAGTTGAAAAATACACGCACAAACACACACACACACACACACAGACACAGACACAGACACAGACACACACACACGCACGCATACACACACACACACAGACACAGACACAGACACACACACACACGCACACACGCATACACACACACATAAACACACACACACATACACACACACACATTTCTCCTCACAAACACTCACCCACGTTTCCCTACAAGATAATCAGTTAGTAAATATTGACCAGAAGTTGCACTTATCAATCTGTTCATTCTTCCACCACTAATGTGGTCGGCATTGAAGATTGACTGACCAATCTGTAATGTGGTCGGCATTGAAGATTGACTGACCAGTCTGTAATGTGGTCGGTATTGATGATTGACTGACCAGTCTGTAATGTGGTCGGTATTGATGATTGACTGACCAGTCTGTAATGTGGTCGGTATTGATGATTGACTGACCAGTCTGTAATGTGGTCGGCATTGAAGATTGACTGACCAGTCTGTAATGTGGTCGGCATTGAAGATTGGCTGACCAGTCTGTAATGTGGTCGGCATTGAAGATTGACTGACCAGTCTGTAATGTGGTCGGCATTGAAGATTGACTGACCAGTCTGTAATGTGGTCGGCATTGAAGATTGACTGACCAGTCTGTAATGTGGTCGGCATTGAAGATTGACTGACCAGTCTGTAATGTGGTCGGTATTGAAGATTGACTGACCAGTCTGTAATGTGGTCGGTATTGAAGATTGACTGACCAGTCTGTAATGTGGTCGGCATTGATGATTGACTGACCAGTCTGTAATGTGGTCGGTATTGATGATTGACTGACCAGTCTGTAATGTGGTCGGCATTGAAGATTGACTGACCAGTCTGTAATGTGGTCGGCATTGAAGATTGACTGACCAGTCTGTAATGTGGTCGGCATTGATGATTGACTGACCAGTCTGTAATGTGGTCGGTATTGATGATTGACTGACCAGTCTGTAATGTGGTCGGCATTGATGATTGACTGACCAGTCTGTAATGTGGTCGGTATTGATGATTGACTGACCAGTCTGTAATGTGGTCGGTATTGATGATTGACTGACCAGTCTGTAATGTGGTCGGTATTGATGATTGACTGACCAGTCTGTAATGTGGTCGGTATTGATGATTGACTGACCAGTCTGTAATGTGGTCGGTATTGATGATTGACTGACCAGTCTGTAATGTGGTCGGTATTGATGATTGACTGACCAGTCTGTAATGTGGTCGGTATTGATGATTGACTGACCAGTCTGTAATGTGGTCGGTATTGATGATTGACTGACCAGTCTGTAATGTGGTCGGTATTGATGATTGACTGACCAGTCTGTAATGTGGTCGGTATTGATGATTGACTGACCAGTCTGTTATGTGGTCGGTATTGAAGATTGACTGACCAGTCTGTAATGTGGTCGGCATTGAAGATTGACTGACCAGTCTGTAATGTGGTCGGCATTGATGATTGACTGACCAGTCTGTAATGTGGTCGGTATTGATGATTGACTGACCAGTCTGTAATGTGGTCGGCATTGATGATTGACTGACCAGTCTGTAATGTGGTCGGTATTGATGATTGACTGACCAGTCTGTAATGTGGTCGGTATTGATGATTGACTGACCAGTCTGTAATGTGGTCGGTATTGATGATTGACTGACCAGTCTGTAATGTGGTCGGTATTGATGATTGACTGACCAATCTGTAATGTGGTCGGTATTGATGATTGACTGACCAGTCTGTAATGTGGTCGGCATTGATGATTGACTGACCAGTCTGTAATGTGGTCGGTATTGATGATTGACTGACCAGTCTGTAATGTGGTCGGTATTGATGATTGACTGACCAGTCTGTAATGTGGTCGGTATTGATGATTGACTGACCAGTCTGTAATGTGGTCGGTATTGATGATTGACTGACCAGTCTGTTATGTGGTCGGTATTGATGATTGACTGACCAGTCTGTAATGTGGTCGGTATTGATGATTGACTGACCAGTCTGTAATGTGGTCGGTATTGATGATTGACTGACCAATCTGTTATTTTTACTAATATATTAATTGTGTGTTTGCGAATGTGTGTGTGTGTGTGTGTGTGTGTGTGTGTGTGTGTGTGTGTGTGTGTGTGTGTGTGTGTGTGTGTGTGTGTGTGTGTGTGTGTGTGTGCTTGCGTGAGCGTGAGCGTGTGCGTGTGCGTGATGTGTGATGTGTGTGTGTGTGTGTGCCGTATTCCGTAAATAATTCCACTTAGTTAAACCCCAGATATGAATCACTGCCTGCATGAGCTTTGTGGTCTCAAATGGTATTAGAGCCCTATAGAACCCTATTCCCTATATATAGTGTACTACTTTAGACCAGAGCACTATGGAACTCTATTCCCTATATATAGTGCACTACTTTAGACCAGAGCCCTATAGAACCCTATTCCCTATATAGTGCACTACTTTAGACCAGAGCCCTATAGAACCCTATTCCCTATATATAGTGCACTACTTTAGACCAGAGCACTATGGAACTCTATTCCCTATATATAGTGCATTAATTTAGACCAGAGCCCTATAGAACCCTATTCCCTATATAGTGCACTACTTTAGACCAGAGCCCTATGGCACCCTATTCCCTATATATAGTGCACTACTTTAGACCAGAGCCCTATGGCACCCTATTCCCTATATATAGTGCACTACTGTAGAACAGAGCCCTATGGCAAACTATTGTCAGACTAGATGAGTCAAGAGGTTTTAGGCTTGCACAGTTGTTCTGATTCCTGACTAGGTGTGTGACTTAACAGGAAAGTGTCGGGGTCAGCTCCATCCTGACCCTCATGGATCAGCTCCATCCTGACCCTCATGGATCAGCTCCATCCTGACCCTCATGGATCAGTTAGTCCAGCTCCATCCTGACCCTCATGGATCAGCTCCATCCTGACCCTCATGGATCAGCTCCATCCTGACCCTCATGGATCAGCTCCATCCTGACCCTCATGGATCAGCTCCATCCTGACTCTCATGGATCAGCTCCATCCCGACTCTCATTGATCAGCTAATCCAGCTCCATCCCGACTCTCATGGGTCAGCTAGTCCAGCTCCATCCCAACTCTCATGGGTCAGTTAGTCCAGCTCCATCCTGACCCTCATGGATCAGCTCCATCCCAACTCTCATGGTTCAGCTAGTCCAGCTCCATCCCGACTCTCATGGGTCAGTTAGTCCAGCTCCATCCCAACTCTCATGGGTCAGCTAATCCAGCTCCATCCTGACTCTCATGGGTCAGCTAATCCAGCTCCATCCTGACTCTCATGGGTCAGCTAATCCAGCTCCATCCTGACTCTCATGGGTCAGCTAATCCAGCTCCATCCTGACTCTCATGGGTCAACTAATCCAGCTCCGTCCTGACTCTCATGGGTCAGCTAATCCAGCTCCATCCTGACTCTCATGGGTCAGCTAATCCAGCTCCGTCCTGACTCTCATAGGTCAGCTAATCCAGCTCCATCCTGACTCTCATGGGTCAACTAATCCAGCTCCATCCTGACTCTCATAGGTCAGCTAATCCAGCTCCATCCTGACTCTCATAGGTCAGCTAATCCAGCTCCATCCTGACTCTCATAGGTCAGCTAATCCAGCTCCATCCTGACTCTGATAGGTCAGCTAATCCAGCTCCATCCTGACTCTCATAGGTCAGATAATCCAGCTCCGTCCTGACTCTCATGGGTCAGCTAATCCAGCTCCATCCTGACTCTCATAGGTCAGCTAATCCAGCTCCATCCTGACTCTCATGGGTCAACTAATCCAGCTCCATCCTGACTCTCATAGGTCAGCTAATCCAGCTCCATCCTGACTCTCATGGGTCAGCTAATCCAGCTGATCCATAACGTTCCCCAGCACCGTTATACAGGAAACTGTATTTGTTCATTTAGGGCTTGGCATCCCGCTAGCGGGACATCTTCTGGGAACACTAGAGGGCGCGCAATTCAAATCAATAATCATAAAAATGATGGATATTAAACATTTAGGTAGATGCAAAGGTATTTTATCGGTTGAAAGCTTAAATTCTTGTTAATCTGATTTACAGTAGCCATTATAGTGAAAACATGCCATGTGATTGTTTGAGGACGGCGCCCCCACATCAAAATATTTTTCCACCGGCACAGGTTTCATAAAGTCACACAAATGGCGATTAAATATTCACTTACTTTTTGAAAATCTTCCTCTGATTTATCATCCAAAGGGTCCCAGTTATAACATGTAGTGTCATTTTGTTAGATAAAATCCTTCTTTATATCCCAAAACGTCTGTTTAGTTGGCGCCATTGATTTGAGGAATCCATTCATTCAACATGCAGAGAAAGGAATCCAAAAATCTACTGCTAAACTTTGTTAAAACAAATTAAAATACGTTTCTATTGACTCCTCAGATAACCTAAAAATCGAATCAAACTATAGTATTTAAAACGGAAAGAAGTAGGAAACCGATATTAGCAGGTGCATCTTGTCTTCATTGGGCGTCCCAAACACGAATTCCCAAAACTATATGCTTGCTCTAAAACTGTTCTTCCTCATTTGTTTTGGAAGAAACAAGCCTGAAACCTTGAACATTCCACTGACACCCAGTGGAAGCCATATGAATTGCATACTGGGAGCTAGATTTCATTATTTCCCTATACTTCCCATTGTAAGGGCTCTCAAAAAAGAACAATTCCGGTTGTTTTTTCATTGGATTTTCTCCTACCATATCTATTGTGTTATATTCTCCTACATTTATTTTTACATTTCTACAAATGGATATGTCAACCATCGTGTGTGAGAAGGAACCAAAACTATCTGGATCATTTGTGTGTGTGTGTGTATGTGTGTGTATGTGTGTGTGTGTGTGCATCATTCTCTTTACAGGGCTGGTGCTAAATATTCATATCATTACCACCAGATTGGACCATTACATGTAGTACATGTCAGATTGGACTCATTAAGAGAGAACATGTTACTCTCCAGATATTTGCCCCAACGCTCGCTGCTCTGACAGTCTTGTTTCGCATGTGGCTGGTTTAAATATTTTTCTCATCGTGACCTAGCCCACTAATAGCCCACTAATAGCCCACGAATAGCCCACTAATAGCCCACTAATAGCCCACTAATTTGTGCGAAGGAAAGACAATTTCACACACAGACTCAAAGCGTCCAGATAATGCAGCATTACAGTTCTACGTACATACACACACACACACACACACACACACACACACACACACACACGAACACACACACACACACACACACACACGAACACACACACACACACACACACACACACACACACACACACACACACACGAACACACACACACACACACACACACACACACACGAACACACACACACGCACACACACCAACACAGAGAGAAGTGTTAATGTATCAGTGTTAAAAGAAGGATTAAATCAAGTCAAGAGAATCAAGTGAATCCAGGATGTGAATTAAATTCATAATATCTCAAGAGAATCAAGTGAATCCAGGAATTTCAGAATAGCCAATGACAATGACTCTCCCTTGCAGCTGGTTAAGGCAATGAAGTGAATCCAGGATGTGAATTATATTCAGAAGCTCTGGCAGTGTGCCTATGTTGCTTCTTACAACACAACAGATCTCTCTCTCTCTCTGTCTCTATGTCTCCATGTCTCTCTCTCTCTATCTCTGTCTCTCACTCTCCCTCGCTCTCTCTCTCTCTCTCTCTCTGTCTGTCCCCCCCCCCCCCTCTCTCTCTCTCTCTCTGTCTCTATGTCTCCATGTCTCTCTCTCTCTATCTCTGTCTCTCACTCTCCCTCGCTCTCTCTCTCTCTCTCTCTCTCTCTCTCTCTCTCCTCTCTCTATGTCCCCCCCCCTCTCTCTCTCTCTCTCTCTCTCTCTCTCTCTCTCTCCTCCCTCTCCCCTCTCTCTCTCTCTCTGTCTCTCTCTCTCTGTCCTCTCTCTCACTGTCTCTGTCTCTCTCTCCTCTCTCCCTCTTCTCTCCTCTCCTCTCTCTCTCTCTCTCTGTCTCTCTCTCTCCCTCTCTCTCTCTCTCTCTGTCTCTCTCTCTCTCTCTCTCTCTCTCTCTCTCTCTCTCTCTCTCTCTCTCTCCTCTCTGTCTCTGTCTCTCTCTCTCTCTCCCTCTCCTCTCCTCTCTGTCTCTCTCTCTCTCTCTCTCTGTCTCTGTTCTCTCTCTCTCTCTCTCCTCTCCTCCTCTCTCTCTCTCTCTCTCTGTCCCCCCCCCCCCCTCTCTCTCTCTCTCTCTCTCTCTCTCACAATAGAACAATAGAACAGATCATTTAGCTGGTATGTACAGTAAGTTTATGGACTGGGCAATGAACACTGGAATGGGGGAATTGATTGATACAGATTAGAGTTGGCCCACATGTTTTCTCACATACTAGCTGTCCCACACACATCCCAATGAATCACTGTCACAGAGAGACAGATGGCTGGTTTACTGTTGTGTTGGGAAATGAACAGACTAATACATAGAGCATAATAGCTTGTGTGACACATATTATTCTCTATGCTCATTCCCTGCTGTTAGACTACGTGTCTATGTTGTGATCACGACAATAAGGTGTCCAAATTTACCCCGTAGAGAGATCATTTTCTAATCTACTAAATTGTGTATGGCCTTGGTCAAACGTACTACACAATATGTTATGTACTCTCTCTCTCTCTCTCTCTCTCTCTCTTTTATCCCTCTCTCTCTCTCACCCCCTCCTCCCTCTCTCTCTCTCTCTCTCTGTCTCTCTCTCTCTCTCTCTCTTTTATCCCTCTCTCTCTCTCACCCCTCCTCCCTCTCTCTCTCTCTCTCTCTGTCTCTCTCTCTCTCTCTCTCTCTCTCTCTTTTATCCCTCTCTCTCTTATCCCCCTCTCTCTCTCTCTCTCTCTCTCTCTCTCTCTCTCTCTCTCTCTCTCTCTCTCTCTCTTCCTCCTCCCTCCTTCCCTCTCTCTTCCTCCTCCCTCCTTCCCTCAATCTCTCCTTCTCTTTCTTTCCATTCTCCCTCCCTCCCTCCCTCCCTCCCTCTTTCGCCTTCCTTCTCCTTCTCTCCTGGTCTTGTCATTGACTCCTCTGTTAGGCCTCAGTAGCAGCTTGGTAATGACTAGCCAGGAGGCCAATGTGATGAGAGCCCTCTGTGTGCATAACATTGACCGTGAACCAAGGCCTTCCTGCACATGGAAAACAACAGCACTCAGTAGGACCTCGGTAGAACACCTCTTTATACACATCTACAGTAGAACACAGTCAACACATTAGGAGGTAGATGGAGTCTAACATCTAACTTCTTCTACAGTAGAACAAAGTCAACACATTAGGAGGTAGATGTAGTCTATCATCTAACTACAGTAGAACACAGTCAACACATTAGGAGGTAGATGTAGTCTATCATCTAACTACAGTAGAACACAGTCAACATATTAGGAGGTAGATGTAGTCTATCATCTAACTACAGTAGAACACAGTCAACACATTAGGAGGTAGATGTAGTCTATCATCTAACTACAGTAGAACACAGTCAACATATTAGGAGGTAGATGTAGTCTAACATCTAACTACTTCTACAGTAGAACACAGTCAACACATTAGGGGGTAGGTACTTTTTAATCAATACATTTTCCTATGACACCCAAAAGTCCTCGTTACATTTTGAATGACGTGAAAATGGTCCAATTCACACACTTCTCAAGAGAACATCCCTGTTCATTCGTACTGCCTCTGATCTGACGAGACTCACTAAACAGAGAACATCCCTGTTCATCCGTACTGCCTCTGATCTGACGAGACTCACTAAACAGGAACATCCCTGTTAATCCGTACTGCCTCTGATCTGACGAGACTCACTAAACAGAGAACATCCCTGTTAATCCGTACTGCCTCTGATCTGACGAGACTCACTAAACAGAGAACATCCCTGTTAATCCCTACTGCCTCTGATCTGACGAGACTCACTAAACAGAGAACATCCCTGTTAATCCCTACTGCCTCTGATCTGACGAGACTCACTAAACAGAGAACATCCCTGTTAATCCCTACTGCCTCTGATCTGACGAGACTCACTAAACAGAGAACATCCCTGTTAATCCGTACTGCCTCTGATCTGACGAGACTCACTAAACAGGAACATCCCTGTTAATCCGTACTGCCTCTGATCTGACGAGACTCACTAAACAGAGAACATCCCTGTTAATCCGTACTGCCTCTGATCTGACGAGACTCACTAAACAGAGAACATCCCTGTTAATCCCTACTGCCTCTGATCTGACGAGACTCACTAAACAGAGAACATCCCTGTTCATTCGTACTGCCTCTGATCTGACGAGACTCACTAAACAGAGAACATCCCTGTTAATCCCTACTGCCTCTGATCTGACGAGACTCACTAAACAGAGAACATCCCTGTTAATCCCTACTGCCTCTGATCTGACGAGACTCACTAAACAGAGAACATCCCTGTTAATCCCTACTGCCTCTGATCTGACGAGACTCACTAAACAGAGAACATCCCTGTTAATCCCTACTGCCTCTGATCTGACGAGACTCACTAAACAGAGAACATCCCTGTTAATCCCTACTGCCTCTGATCTGACGAGACTCACTAAACAGAGAACATCCCTGTTAATCCCTACTGCCTCTGATCTGACGAGACTCACTAAACAGAGAACATCCCTGTTAATCCCTACTGCCTCTGATCTGACGAGACTCACTAAACAGAGAACATCCCTGTTAATCCCTACTGCCTCTGATCTGACGAGACTCACTAAACAGAGAACATCCCTGTTAATCCCTACTGCCTCTGATCTGACGAGACTCACTAAACAGAGAACATCCCTGTTAATCCCTACTGCCTCTGATCTGACGAGACTCACTAAACAGAGAACATCCCTGTTAATCCCTACTGCCTCTGATCTGACGAGACTCACTAAACAGAGAACATCCCTGTTAATCCCTACTGCCTCTGATCTGACGAGACTCACTAAACAGAGAACATCCCTGTTAATCCCTACTGCCTCTGATCTGACGAGACTCACTAAACAGAGAACATCCCTGTTAATCCCTACTGCCTCTGATCTGACGAGACTCACTAAACAGAGAACATCCCTGTTAATCCCTACTGCCTCTGATCTGACGAGACTCACTAAACAGAGAACATCCCTGTTAATCCCTACTTCCAAATTATATTTACTTTTGATATTTACTGCGTGTATATTTAAACCCAAATACTTTTAGACTTTTACACAAGTAATATTTTACTGGGTGACTTTCACTTTTACGTGAATCATTTTCTATTAAAGGTATCTTGACTTTTACTCAAGTGTGACAGTTGGGTACTTTTTCCACGACTTCTTAGTAGTGATATGTTTGAACAGATTTGATTTGACAGAAAGACCTGCAGTACTAACAGAAACATACTGTTATGTTGCGTTTTTGTGTTGTCTTAAGTTGTTTGCTTGCTGTGTTGTTGTGTTGTTGCATTGTGTAAGCAGTTCACATACAGATAGCAGTACTACTGTGTGTTGTGTTGTTGTGTTGTGTTAACCAGTTGATCCTAGGGCTGAATACTGCCCCCTTTGGAGGAAGTGCGTGCCCATAGTAAACTGAAAATATTTTTTTCCAAAATTGCTAATATATGCATGTAATAATTATTATTGAATAGAAAACACTCTAAAGTTTCTAAAACCGTTTAAATGATGTCTGTATGTAAAGCAGAACTCCCAGGGCAGCCTTTCTTCCAAACACCCTCCTCTCAACAGCAAAGTTGGGACAACTTTGACGTCATCGCCGCGCTGATCTTTGTTTTACACGATTAAAGCATCCTAATGCTCGATTCTGCACTTAGTTTGACCAGTTTAGTCAACATATAATATGTAATTTTGAAGTTTTGATGCGCAAGAGTGATCCTACCGATACCGGATCCGGGAGCGTGACTACAGGCTCAGCTCATTACCATAACGCAAAATGCGAAATTAGAAATATTTAACCTCCACACCTATATAAGTCCAATACCTCAAATGAAAGATAAACACCTTGTTCATCTACCCAGCAAGTCAGATTTCTAAAATGTTTTACGGCGAAAACACACCATTGTGGCCATTGTTGTGTTGTGTAAACAGTTCACATACAGATAGCAGTACTAATGTGTGTTGTTGTGTTGTGTAAACAGTTCACATACAGATAGCAGTACTAATGTGTGTTGTTGTGTTGTGTAAACAGTTCACATACAGATAGCAGTACTAATGTGTGTTGTTGTGTTGTGTAAACAGTTCACATACAGATAGCAGTACTAATGTGTGTTGTTGTGTTGTGTAAACAGTTCACATACAGATAGCAGTACTAATGTGTGTTGTTGTGTTGTGTAAACAGTTCACATACAGATAGCAGTACTAATGTGTGTTGTTGTGTTGTGTAAACAGTTCACATACAGATAGCAGTACTAATGTGTGTTGTTGTGTTGTGTAAACAGTTCACATACAGATAGCAGTACTAATGTGTGTTGTTGTGTTGTGTAAACAGTTCACATACAGATAGCAGTACTAATGCGTGAAGTACCACAACAGGGGTTCGATTGACTTCTATTCAAAATGGCTTTCACGATGCCAATACCCACAACCCTCCACAGTGTCTCTGTCTGGGTCCCAAATGGCACCCTATTCCCCATTGGCCCTGGTGAAACGTAGTGCACTATGAAGGGAATAGGGTGCCATTTGAGACACAGCTTGTCTGCTTCGGCCCAGTACCCAACCTGGCTGCTATAAGAGGCTATAAATACACGCTAATAAACTGAAAACCTTTAATGGCGAAGCGGCCTGGAGTGAAATACTTAGCTGGCAGCTAATGGGGTCAAACAGCTCATTGTAGATCACTCTGTTGCATCGAAGTGTCTGTGTGTTTGCGTGTGTGCTTGTAAGTGTGTGTGTGTTTGTGCGTGTGTGTGAAGAGAAAGAGGAGAAAAGAGGATAGACATTTGCTCTGTTGCATTTAGGAGGAGCACTGGGTGGACCTGGGGCCCCCAACAAGGGAGAAGAGAGGAGGGACCCTTGGGCCTTCAACAAGGGAGAAGAGAGGAGGGACCTGGGGCCCCCAACAAGGGAGAAGAGAGGAGGGACCTTGGGCCTTCAACAAGGGAGAAGAGAGGAGGGTCCTTGGGCCCCCACCAAGGGAGAAGAGAGGAGGGACCTTGGGCCCCCACCAAGGGAGAAGAGAGGAGGGACCTTGGGCCCCCACCAAGGGAGAAGAGAGGAGGAACCTTCGGCCCCCACCAAGGGAGAAGAGAGGAGGAACCTTCGGCCCCCACCAAGGGAGAAGAGAGGAGGGACTTTCGGCCCCCACCAAGGGAGAAGAGAGGAGGGGCCTTGCGCCCCCACAAAGGGAGAAGAGAGGAAGGACCTTCGGCCCCCACCAAGGGAGAAGATAGGAGGGATCTTCGGCCCCCACCAAGGGAGAAGAGAGGAGGGACCTTGGGCCTTCAACAAGGGAGAAGAGAGGAGGGACCTTGGGCCTTCAACAAGGGAGAAGAGAGGAGGGTCCTTGGGCCCCCACCAAGGGAGAAGTGAGGAGGGACCTTGGGCCCCCACCAAGGGAGAAGAGAGGAGGGACCTTGGGCCCCCACCAAGGGAGAAGAGAGGAGGGACCTTGGGCCTTCAACAAGGGAGATGAGAGGAGGGACCTGGGGCCCCCAACAAGGGAGAAGAGAGGAGGGACCTTGGGCCTTCAACAAGGGAGAAGAGAGGAGGGACCTTGGGCCTTCAACAAGGGAGAAGAGAGGAGGGTCCTTGGGCCCCCACCAAGGGAGAAGAGAGGAGGGACCTTGGGCCCCCACCAAGGGAGAAGAGAGGAGGGACCTTGGGCCCCCACCAAGGGAGAAGAGAGGAGGGACCTTGGGCCTTCAACAAGGGAGAAGAGAGGAGGGACCTGGGGCCCCCAACAAGGGAGAAGAGAGGAGGGACCTTGGGCCTTCAACAAGGGAGAAGAGAGGAGGGACCTTGGGCCTTCAACAAGGGAGAAGAGAGGAGGGACCTTGGGCCCCCACCAAGGGAGAAGAGAGGAGGGACCTTGGGCCCCCACCAAGGGAGAAGAGAGGAGGGACCTGGGGCCCCCAACAAGGGAGAAGAGAGGAGGGACCTTGGGCCTTCAACAAGGGAGAAGAGAGGAGGGACCTTCGGCCCCCACAAAGGGAGAAGAGAGGAGGGACCTTCGGCCCCCACCAAGGGAGAAGAGAGGAGGGACCTTGGGCCCCCACCAAGGGAGAAGAGAGGAGGGACCTTGGGCCCCCACCAAGGGAGAAGAGAGGAGGGACCTTGGGCCCCCACCAAGGGAGAAGAGAGGAGGGACCTTGGGCCTTCACCAAGGGAGAAGACATGATGGACCTTGGGCCCACAATAAAGGAGAAGAGTGGAGGGCGGTGAGATGTAAGGATTGTGTATACTGGACTCTGTCTAGGTCAGGAGCAAGATGGCTGCCCTATTGTTAGCAGACCTGTTGTCAGCCCTTTCAAATAGTTCTAGTTGTGCTTTCTTGCCCAGCACAATGAAACCAATGGAAATGTCTCCATAGCAACATGTCACTCATCTAGACAGGCTCAAAACAAACTCTCAAAGTGTTTGAGTATTTGAAACACACATTGAACACAGGTCTGTGTCACCAGTTACCATGCACTGCTACAGTTATAAACAGACAGTGGATGCTATTTAAAACAGTAACAATACGGTATCATGCTGAGACTCATTTAATGCTTCAAAAAATACCCTTTTAATTGATGTTGTTCAAGACGAACAAGGTCACCGTGCCGCTAAATATACATTCCTCTGGATGAGTCCACAATGGTACACTATTCCCATTATAGTGAACGACTCAGGGCTCTGGTGAAAGTAATGCAGTAGATAGGGAATAGGGAATAGGGAACGGGGTATAGAGAATAGGGAATAGTGAATTGGGACTAGGGACTAGTGAATAAGGAATAGAGAATAGGGAATAGGGAATAGGGAACGGGGTATAGAGAATAGGGAATAGTGAATTGGGACTAGGGACTAGTGAATAAGGAATAGAGACTAGGGAATAGGGAACGGGAACAGTGAATAGGGAATAGAGAATAGGGAATAGGGAATAGTGAATAGAAAATACTGAATAGGAAAATGGGGAAAAGAGAATAGGGACTAGTAAATATGGAATAGGGACTAGTGAATAGGAACTAGGGAATAGGATGCCATTAGGGAATCATAATCTACCTCTAGCTAGATGTGACATTTATTTTGGGGAGATTGTGTGAAGCTACTTCTAGAACACAATGTTATGGACCCACTTCCCTGTTCTGTTCTGATTCCACCCACGCAGGCACTTCCAAGTCCAGTCTACTGGTTGTCGTGGAGACGTGAGCACTTTTGACTAAATAGCAGTGACCTCACTCAAACACAACTGTGTACTGTAGAAGCCGGATAGTCTGTAGGTGTCACGGCCGTCATTGGAAGAAGTGGACCAAGGTGCAGTGTGGTGAGCATTTTCTTTTCTTATAAAAATGATGCCAACAAACAACCGTGAAGCTTCCAGGGCTAAGTGCCACAAACAAAGTTAACTACCCACAAAGACAGGTGGGAAAAAGGGCTGCCCAAGTATGGTTCCCAATCAGAGACAACGATAAACAGCTGTCCCTGATTGAGAACCATACCCTGCCAAAACATAGAACCACAAAAACATAGAAATCAAAACATAGAATGCCCACCCCACATCACAACCTGACCAAACCAAATAGAGAAATAAAAAAACTCTCTAAGGTCAGGGTGTGACAGTAGGGCTGGTTCCATTTCAGACCTGGGTTCAACAGGATAGTCTGTAGGGCTGGTTCCATTTCAGACTTGGGTTCAACAGGATAGTCTGTAGGGCTGGTTCCATTTCAGACCTGGGTTCAACAGGATAGTCTGTAGGGCTGGTTCCATTTCAGACCTGGGTTCAACAGGATAGTCTGTAGGGCTGGTTCCATTTCAGACCTGGGTTCAACAGGATAGTCTGTAGGGCTGGTTCCATTTCAGACCTGGGTTCAACAGGATAGTCTGTAGGGCTGGTTCCATTTCAGACCTGGGTTCAACAGGATCGTCTGTAGGGCTGGTTCCATTTCAGACCTGGGTTCAACAGGATAGTCTGTAGGGCTGGTTCCATTTCAGACCTGGGTTCAACAGGATAGTCTGTAGGGCTGGTTCCATTTCAGACCTGGGTTCAACAGGATAGTCTGTAGGGCTGGTTCCATTTCAGACCTGGGTTCAACAGGATAGTCTGTAGGGCTGGTTCCATTTCAGACCTGGGTTCAACAGGATAGTCTGTAGGGCTGGTTCCATTTCAGACCTGGGTTCAACAGGATAGTCTGTAGGGCTGGTTCCATTTCAGACCTGGGTTCAACAGGATAGTCTGTAGGGCTGGTTCCATTTCAGACCTGGGTTCAACAGGCTAGTCTGTAGGGCTGGTTCCATTTCAGACCTGGGTTCAACAGGATAGTCTGTAGGGCTGGTTCCATTTCAGACCTGGGTTCAACAGGATAGTCTGTAGGGCTGGTTCCATTCCAGACCTGGGTTCAACAGGATAGTCTGTCGGGCTGTTGTTCTCTAATTAACACGTTTGAGGTAAGACCCAAATGCAGACAGCGTTGAAGAAACAAACGTTTATTCCTAACAAAAGGGGCAGGCAAACGACAGGTCAAGGCAGGCAGGGGTCAATTATCCAGATAAGGTATACAGGGTCCAGAACGGCAGGCAGTCTCAGGGTCAGGGGCAGGCAGAACGGTTAAAACCGGGAAGGACTAGAAAACAGAAGCAGGACAACTGGCAGGAGCAGGGGGAACAGACAGGAGGAACAGGCAGGAGCAGGGGGAACAGGCAGGAGCAGGGGGAACAGGCAGGAGCAGGGGGAACAGGCAGGAGCAGGGGGAACAGGCAGGAGGAACAGGCAGGAGCAGGGGGAACAGGCAGGAGCAGGGGGAACAGGCAGGAGCAGGGGGAACAGGCAGGAGCAGGGGGAACTGGCAGGAGCAGGGGGAACAGGCGGGAGCAGGGGGAACAGGCGGGAGCAGGGGGAACAGGCAGGAGCAGGGGGAACAGGCAGGAGCAGGTGGAACAGGCCGGAGCAGGTAGAACAGGCAGGAGCAGGGGGAACAGGCAGGAGCAGGGGAAAACACTGGTAGGTATGAATGAACATAAGTCCACTGTTGATAATGGGGAAGATCGGTGACACCTGGAAGGGGGTGGAGACCAGCACGCACACAAGTGAAACAGATCAGGGTGTGACACTAATGGATGTGTCCCAAATGGCACCCTACTCACTAAATACAGCGCATTCTGAAAGTATTCTGACCCCTTGACTCTTTTCCACATGTTGTTACGTTACAGCCTTATTCTAAAATTGGATTAAGTGGAAACGGGGTTTTAGACATAAATGTATTCAAAACATAAAAATATGTAAATTCCTTATTTACATAATTATTCAGACACTTTGCTATGAGACTTGAAGTGGAGCTCAGGTGCATCCTGTTTCCATTGATCATCCTTGAGAAGTTTCTACAACTTGTTTGAAGTCCGCTTGTGTTAAATTCAATTGGACATGATTTGGAAAAGGCTCACACCTGTCTATATAAAGTCCCCGTCAGAAGGTGAGTGTAGCTGGTGCCCCGACGCCACCCCGAACAAGGAGAGGGACCGAATTTGGCGGAAGTCGTGACAGTCCCACAGTTGACAGTGCATGTCAGAGCAAAAACCAAGACATGAGGTTGAAGGAATTATCCGTAGAGCTCCGAGACAGGATTGTGTCGAGGCACAGATCTAGAGAAGGGTACCAAAAAATGTCTGCCACATTGAAGGTCCCCAAGAACACAGTGGCCTCCATTATTCTTAAATGGAAGAAGTCTGGAACCACCAAGACTCTTCCTAGAGCTGACCACCTGGCCAAACTAAGAAATTGGGGAAGAAGGGCCTTGTTCGGGGAGGTGAGCAAGAACCCGATGGTCACTCTGACAGAGCTCCGGAGTTCCTCTGCTAAGATCGGAGAACCTTCTAGAAGGACAACCATCTCTGCAGCACTCCACCAATCAGAACTTTATGGCAGAGTTGCCAGATGGAAGCCACTCCTCAGTAAAAGGCACATGACAGTTTGCCAAAAGGGACCTAAGGGGTTAGACCACGATACACAAGATTAGCTGGACAGGTAGGATGCCTTACAATCGTGAAGGTGAACAGGAGGTCACGGGTCAGCTGACAGAGAGGAATGGATGAGACTGAGGCAGGAAGTGGTGTATTTACTGGGTAGTCTGTGTTGCATCACAAAGGAAACAGAATAACATGTATCCAATCAAAATCATCATCACAAAGACCCAATCATAACAATCATTCATTATTAACATAATTAGATTATTCAGAAATTCAGTTCAATAGGAATCCAATATGAAGCATGATTGAGTGACTTAGGATCATAACCACTCATCATTCATCCTGTCCCAACCCCCCCTCCCCCTCCAGGGTAGGCCGACTGGGCAGCAGCTGGAGTGAGCGTCTCTGGGGCTTGTCTCCGTCTCTCCCTCTGTCTGTGTTCCAGACAGACGGAGAGATGTTTACAGGAGGCACATCCCACATATGTAGAACCTTTGTATTATTTTTCAGAACTGAAAGAGCGGGCCATGTCATTGACACTATTAAACTAGCAGACAGTGTTTCAACCACATTAATTCTCTCGATGTAAGACATTAGCACTACTTTGTTTAGTCTTTTAGGGTAACAAGTTATGACAGAAGAGAAGCTGCATGTATAACTATAGTTGACAAACAAATGCCCACACCAAATGTTGGGAATTCGAATAGGGTCTATCAAATGTCAGAAATTAAAAGCAGAAACTTAGGGGTGAAAATAGCCAGTAGGCTTTACGGTCCAGTACATAGAATCAGTAAAAATACATTATTTTGAAATTATTATGGTGGATAGAACTAAGCAGGTAGCCTACTTTTTGAAGTGATTTGTTTGAAAATCCAGCGAAAAACATAATCACACAACATCCATGATATGCAAAACTGAGCCCTTAGCAGGCTGCGAAAAACAGGCTAAAATGTTTGCGTGTCCAGTGTCCAGTCTAATGCCGCGTTCACATACTAGTCGGAACTAGGAAACTCTGAAATGTTTGTAATTATACAAGTGCCGATGTCAACCAGTAAAGCAAGTCATACATTTCAGAGTTTCCTAGTTGCAACTAATACAGGAACTCGGCATACGATTAGCATATCCAAAATAGACCGTACGAGGAAGTCTCTGATGTTTTCCCCCTATGGTTGACGGTCTTCACGTTTGTGTGCATTCACGTCTCTCATTTCAACACGAAGCTAAATGCTAGGCTAACTGTGCTAGATAGAAGGAAGTGAATGGTGGTTTGGCACAGGTAGAACATTCATGCCCACGGAGCTTGTATTTTAAACCGCGGATAGTTCAGGCCCGACCATACGAAGAAGTTTCCATTCTCTCGTATCTGTGATGTACGGATGGGTAGTTGATGGACTATCGACGCTCTTCGATCCTATAACCGGGCAAGAACATTCTGGTTGGCCTGGTTTGAACGTTGGTGGGGAGATAGACTCGCAAAGGCAGGATAGCAACGCCAGGCCAACCAAAAGGATCTACCAGTCGGTGACTGGCTTTGGTGCTTGTGTGCTCTGTGTAGCTGTTTATGTAACGCGTTAGTAAGCTATCCCGCAAACGCTAGCCAGTCAACTAGCTAACAGCTAACTTGTCACCCCTAGCTCGCTAACCTAGCTAGCTAGCTAATTACTAGAAACAACTGTTTATTCATTCCAGTTGGTGTTAGCTGCTTGCTTCAAAAATAAATAAGGCAAGCTAACTCTTTCCTCGCCGCCACTTCCCAGACATTAGCTAACTCTGTCCTAACATCTCTGGAGAGACCTGAGAATAGCTGTGCAGCGACACTCCCCATCCAACCTGACAGAGCTTGAGAGGATCTGCAGAGAAGAATGAGAGAAACACCCCAAATACAGGTGTGCCAAGCTTGTAGCGTCATACCCAAGAAGACTCGATGCTGTAATCGCTGCCAAAGGTGCTTCAACAAAGTAACTAGTAAAGGGTCTGAATATTTATGTAAATATGATATTTCAGCTGTTTTTTTATTTTACATTTGCAAAAATGTCTGAAATCCAGTTTGTGCTTTGTGATTATGGGGTATTGCGTGTAGATTCATGAGAATACGGCTGTAACGTCACAAAACCTGGAAAAAGTCAAGGGGTCTCAGTACTTTATGAATACCCTGTAGTGCACTACTTTAGACCAAGGCCCATAGTGCTTTCATCTAAAGTACAGTAGTGCACTTTAAAGGGAATAAGGTGCCATTGGGGACGAAGCCATGTTGTTGTGGTGATGAGGGCGTTCAGCTTATTTTAATGTGGAGGAGGAACACCTGAAAATGTAGCAGAATAAAAAAACAGAACAGTACTCAATGACTCTTACTCATTCAATCAACTAGTTTAATGGGCTCATAATCATCACCAGAGATCTTAATGGAGTTGGAAATCAACCAAGATAAATCCCTTAACTATTAACAGCAAGAGAACATGAGTCATTTCCACACAGTCCAAGAATCAATGCCCCTTTTAAAGTTGATAAACAACATATCTTACAGTCATCCTCTGCTTTAGAGCTAATATATAAAATATATATATTGTTGTTTTAGATATTATCAGTGCTTGAATTGGGCCGGTACTGAGTGCCAGCATTTCTTATAGAATATTGGCTTAATAAAAGTAGTGCAGAGTTTCGGGAAACATAAATATAGACGGTATCTGAGAGCTATTCTCCAAACAGGAAAGAAAGAGGTAATATCCCCAGTGTAATCTATTGTAACTGAGTGAGAACATTCCCAGAACATTTCAACCAGGTTGTATTTGCTCTGTTAGCCAACAAGCTGCCATCCCCCCAAAAATATATATATATATATATATGAGCTGCGGCCAAATTTACTGTTTATATTGTTTGTTTATTGTTTGCTTTGCATACGCAACATATTCCCTACGTGATAAAACAAGTATAAGAATGATAATGCTGATAAAAGCGTGTGGCTCTTACAACCAGCAGGGCCTTAGGAGAGTGGCTGCAGCTAGTGAATAACACAACATCACTGTTGATTGTTGTGTCAGTTACTCCCCTGCTCCCCAGGTAGGTCTGTGTGTATCTCTGTGTGTGTGTGTGTGTGTGTGTGTGTGTGTGTGTGTGTGTGTGTGTATCTCGCTCTGTGTGTGTATCTCTCTGTGTGTGTATCTCTCTGTGTGTGTATCTCTCTGTGTGTGTATCTCTCTGTGTGTGTGTGTGTGTATCTCGTTCTGTGTGTGTATCTCTGTGTGTGTGTGTATCTCTGTGTGTGTGTGTGTGTATCTCTGTGTGTGTGTGTGTGTGTGTATCTCTGTGTGTGTGCGTGCGTGTGTCACTCACTTCCCTAGGTAGGTAGACAGCAGATGGCGTGCTGATAGTAGCAGGGTGTTTTTAAACTCCGTAAGGAGATGCCCGGGTACAGCGCCTCATTGGATCCAAGCTGCCTTCCAAACGCCACCTTATTCCCTTCATAGTGCACTACGTCTAGCAATGGCCAATGGGACTATTTGGAGGCGAGGGTGCCAATTGGGACGCACCCGGAGTCATCTCTTATATCAGCCAAACCAGACCTGCCAAACGTAAGCCTGACTGACTGGTTGAAATACTAACAGCTGTACGAACAACTCACACAGGCGCAGACTAACTTAACCTTACCCTTAACCTTAACCTTACCTTTAACCTTACCCTTAACCTTAACCTTAACCTTACCCTTAACCTTAACCTTACCCTTAACCTTACCCTTAACCTTACCCTTAACCTTACCCTTAACCTTACCCTTACCCTTAACCTTACCCTTACCCTTACCCTTAACCTTACCCTTACCCTTACCCTTAACCTTAACCTTAACCTTAACCTTAACCTTACCTCAGGCTAAACACAGGAGAGACGCCATGAGCTGCCGTTTCACCGTGGATGATTTACTGATATATTTCCCAGAGGGGGGGGGGTCTTGAACTGGATACTCAATAATAATGGCCAGAACGTCGTGTTATTGGCCAGAATGTTGTGTTATTGGCCAGAACGTCGTGTTATTGGCCAGAACGTCGTGTTATTGGCCAGAACGTCGTGTTATTGGCCAGAACGTTGTGTTATAACATCGTGTTATTGGCCAGAACATCATGTTATTGGCCAGAACGTCGTGTTATTGGCCAGAACGTCGTGTTATTGGCCAGAACATCATGTTATTGGCCGGAACGTCGTGTTATTGGCCAGAACGTTGTGTTATTGGCCAGAACATCCTGTTATTGGCCGGAACATCATGTTATTGGCCAGAACGTCGTGTTATTGGCCAGAACGTTGTGTTATAACATCGTGTTATTGTCCAGAACGTCATGTTATTGGCCAGAACGTTGTGTTATTGGCCAGAACGTCGTGATATTGGCCAGAACGTCGTGTTATTGGCCAGAACGTTGTGTTATAACATCGTGTTATTGGCCAGAACGTCATGTTATTGGCCAGAACGTCGTGTTATTGGCCAGAACGTCGTGTTATTGGCCAGAACATCGTGTTATAACGTCGTGTTATTGGCCAGAACATCATGTTATTGGCCAGAACGTCATGTTATTGGCCAGAACGTCGTGTTATTGGCCAGAACGTTGTGTTATTGGCCAGAACATCCTGTTATTGGCCGGAACATCATGTTATTGGCCAGAACGTCGTGTTATTGGCCAGAACGTTGTGTTATAACATCGTGTTATTGTCCAGAACGTCATGTTATTGGCCAGAACGTTGTGTTATTGGCCAGAACGTCGTGATATTGGCCAGAACGTCGTGTTATTGGCCAGAACGTTGTGTTATAACATCGTGTTATTGGCCAGAACGTCATGTTATTGGCCAGAACGTCGTGTTATTGGCCAGAACGTCGTGTTATTGGCCAGAACGTCGTGTTATTGGCCAGAACGTCGTGTTATAACGTCGTGTTATTGGCCAGAACATCATGTTATTGGCCAGAACGTCATGCTATTGGCCAGAACGTTGTGTTATTGGCCAGAACGTCGTGTTATTGGCCAGAACGTCGTGTTATTGGCCAGAACGTTGTGTTATTGGCCAGAACGTCGTGTTATTGGCCAGAACGTCGTGTTATAACATCGTGTTATTGGCCAGAACATCGTGTTATAACATTGTGTTATTGGCCAGAACGTCGTGTTATAACATCGTGTTATTGGCCAGAACGTTGTGTTATAACATCGTGTTATTGGCCAGAACGTCGTGTTATTGGCCAGAACGTCGTGTTATTGGCCAGAACGTCGTGTTATTGGCCAGATCGTTGTGTTATTGGCCAGAATGTCGTGTTATTGGCCAGAACATCGTGTTATAACATCGTGTTATTGGCCAGAACGTTGTGTTATAACATCGTGTTATTGTCCAGAACGTCATGTTATTGGCCAGAACGTTGTGTTATTGGCCAGAACGTCGTGATATTGGCCAGAACGTCGTGTTATTGGCCAGAACGTTGTGTTATAACATCGTGTTATTGGCCAGAACGTCATGTTATTGGCCAGAACGTCGTGTTATTGGCCAGAACGTCGTGTTATTGGCCAGAACGTTGTGTTATTGGCCAGAACGTCGTGTTATAACGTCGTGTTATTGGCCAGAACATCATGTTATTGGCCAGAACGTCATGTTATTGGCCAGAACGTTGTGTTATTGGCCAGAACGTCGTGTTATTGGCCAGAACGTCGTGTTATTGGCCAGAACGTTGTGTTATTGGCCAGAACGTCGTGTTGTGTTATTGGCCAGAACGTCGTGTTATTGGCCAAAACGTTGTGTTATAACATCGTGTTATTGGCCAGAACATCGTGTTATAACATCGTGTTATTGGCCAGAACGTTGTGTTATAACATCGTGTTATTGGCCAGAACGTCGTGTTATAACATCGTGTTATTGGCCAGAACGTCGTGTTATTGGCCAGAACGTCGTGTTATTGGCCAGAACGTCGTGTTATTGGCCAGAACGTTGTGTTATTGGCCAGAACGTCGTGTTATTGGCCAGAACATCGTGTTATAACATCGTGTTATTGGCCAGAACGTTGTGTTATAACATCGTGCTATTGGCCAGAACATCGTGTTATTGGCCAGAACGTCGTGTTATTGGCCAGAACGTCGTGTTATTGGCCAGAACATCGTGTTATAACATCGTGTTATTGGCCAGAACATCAGGTTATTTATTTAGCCTGGATTAGTGGCCATCAGAAATGTACATTTACTATTTACTTGCTCTTGTCCCACCTTTCACAACAAGAGGAAGGTGGGCAGACTGCGGTAAGACAAAGACATAAAAAGGGTGTCATGTACTGGTCACTTTAAACTGGAGGACCATGCACTGGTCACTATAAACTGGAGAAACATGTACTGGTCACTTTAAACTGGATGAACATGTACTGGTCACTTTAAACTGGAGGACCATGCACTGGTCACTATAAACTGGAGAAACATGCACTGGTCACTATAAACTGGAGAAACATGTACTGGTCACTATAAACTGGAGGACCATGTACTGGTCACTATAAACTGGATGAACATGTACTGGTCACTATAAACTGGAGGACCATGTACTGGTCACTATAAACTGGATGAACATGTACTGGTCACTATAAACTGGAGGACCATGCACTGGTCACTATAAACTGGAGAAACATGTACTGGTCACTATAAACTGGAGGACCATGTACTGGTCACTATAAACTGGAGGACCATGTACTGGTCCCTTTAAACTGGAGGACCATACAGTGGTCACTCTCATAATGAGGCTAGTTACTCCCTGCTGTTCCGTGATACTGACTGTTTCACCCACCTCGTATTGGCCCCCTGTGACCCCCTGTCTGAGGAAGAGACAAGAACCCTCTCCACCCTCCCCTCTTCCTCCCTCCTGCCAAGACCTCTCCCCCCTCACCCCTGACCCCCCAATGGGGCACAACATGTTCTCCACGTCATCTCCCGTATGGTCTCTTCTTCTCAGCCGGACCTGGGCCAGGGAGCAGGCAGCAACAGACAAACACAGAGATACACACACTCACACACAAACAGGGACCAGCCAGCACGAACCAGACAGACACTCCGGGCCACACCAGGCCAAGCAAGCCCTGGACAGAATCAACTTGTCTGTCTCCCAAATAGGGCCCTATTCCCTATACAGTGTACTTCTTTTGACCAGGGCTCGTAGGGAATGGGCTGCCGTTTGGGACACTGCACCATGGCCACTTTTTTCATCTACCTGACAAGTTGTTGCTCATCCTTGTTGTTGTCGTACCTGGATGTGTGTCAGACGGGCTGTTTGTTTCTCCTTGTCCAGACCTGCTGTGTCTGAACCCCGATGTGGTGACCTCTCAGAGAACAGGCCATATGCCCACAGTTTCATCAACAGTCTGTGTTAATAATGTGTGTCTCTTTCAGGCAGTGCAAAGGTCAACGGGCCAGAGGTGATGGTTTATGAGACATCTCAGATCTTAATGCTGTGTACCGAATGGCACCCTATTCCCTATACAGTGCGCACTACATTTGACCAAGGCTGCATAGGGAATAGGGTGCCATGTTACACTAAACCGAACTCTCCCAGTGAAACAGAAGAAGAAGTGCTTTAGTAACGTTACTCTACACTCCACTATGTTTTAACAGATCAATAAGAGACTCTGTTTATCCTCCTCTCTTCTGCATGTATGAATGGACAGATTCTTCCTTGACGACGGTCGTCCGGCAGACGGTCGTCCGGGCAGCCTTGGAGAGTTCCGGAACCTTGAGATAGATATATGCTTCTGTTGCCCGTGGAGACGTAATGAGACGCAGCAACGTTGGTTCTACTTCCTGTAATTGATTAGTCTGACCATTAAGGAACGATTATCACACAGTTAAACATCCCCAGGCTAAATTTCCTGATGGGGTTTTAATGCATCTACAGATCAGTGAACGGTAGACTTTACACAATGTGTGAGGCAGACAGACAGCTCTTTCCTCTAGCAGCCGTGATTAAGCCACCAATCTAAAATGCCTTTAATCTTTAAACTAAGTTGACTAAGTGTTCATCTGTTCTTTTGTGTTGTCAGAGATATTTTGTAAAAGTAGAAGCTGTGAAAAATAATGTATAACGCCGGTCCCAGTTGATCATAAATCATGCCAAGTTATGGAAGACCACATGGCAACATTGTTACAGGGTTATTTAGAATTCTTTTGTGATTGTCATCAGCCTTCTCAACCAGTTAGAGAGAGAGAGAGAGAGAAAGGGACAGAGCGAGAGACAGAGAGAGAGAGAGAGAGAGGGACAGGGAGAGAGAGAGAGACAGGGAGAGAGAGAGAGAGACCGGGAGAGAGAGAGAGACAGGGAGAGAGAGAGAGAGACAGGGAGAGAGAGAGAGACGGAGAGAGAGAGAGCGAGAGAGGGAGAGAGAGAGAGAGAGAGAGACACAGAGAGAGAGGGACACAGGGTGAGAGAGAGAGACAGGGAGAGAGAGAGAGACAGGGAGAGAGAGAGAGACAGGGAGAGAGAGAGTGAGAGAGCGGGAGAGACACAGAGAGAGAGAGAGAGAGAGAGAGCGAGAGAGCATCGTAAATCCAAGCCAAGGATATAGAGGGACATTAATATCTGCATCAGACACACAGAGGGAGAACAAAACTTACCATCTGGTCAGAGGAGGTAGGAAGTTAACCATAAACCTGACAGTCAGAGAGGGTAGGAAGTTAACCAAAAACCAGACAGTCAGAGGGGGTAGGAGGTTAACCATAAACCAGACAGTCAGAGAGGGTAGGAGGGTAACCATAAACCAGACAGTCAGAGAGGGTAGGAGGTTAACCATAAACCAGACAGTCAGAAAGGGTAGGATGTTAACCATAAAGCTGACAGTCAGAGAGGGTAGGAGGTTAACCATAAACCAGACAGTCAGAGAGGGTAGAAAGTGAACCATAAACCAGACAGTTAGAGAGGGTAGGAGGTTAACCATAAACCTGACAGTCAGAGAGGGTAGGAGGTTAACCATAAACCAGACAGTCAGAGGAGGTAGGAAGTTAACCATAAACCAGACAGTTAGAGGATGTAGGAAGTTAACCATAAACCAGACAGTCAGAGAGGGTAGGAAGTTAACCATAAACCAGACAGTCAGAGAGGGTAGGAGGTTAACCATAAACCTGACAGTCAGAGAGGGTAGGAGATTAACCATAAACCAGGCAGTCAGAGGATGTAGGAAGTTAACCATCTACCTGACAGTCAGAGAGGGTAGGAAGTTAACCATAAATGACACCCTATTGCCTAAGGGCTCTGGTCAAAAGCTGTGACCTCTATGGGATATAGGGGGCCATTAAAAACACACCCCATCATCACTGGAGGCTTTCTTCACCTTACCACATCACCCTTAATACACCCTGCTTCACTGTTCTTTACCACATCACCCTTAATACAGCCTGCTTCACTGTTCTTTACCACATCACCCTTAATACAGCCTGCTTCCCTGTTCTTTACCACATCACCCTTAATACAGCCTGCTTCAGTGTTCTTTACCACATCACCCTCACACAGCCTGCTTCCCTATTCTTTACCACATCACCCTCACTACAGCCTGCTCCACTGTTCTTTACCACATCACCCTAATACAGCCTGCTTCACTGTTCTCTACCACATCACCCTCACTATAGCCTGCTTCACTGTTCTTTACCACATCACCCTCACTACAGCCTGCTCCACTGTTCTTTACCACATCACCCTAATACAGCCTGCTTCACTGTTCTCTACCACATCACCCTCACTATAGCCTGCTTCACTGTTCTTTACCACATCACCCTTAATACAGCCTGCTTCACTGTTCTCTACCACATCACCCTCACTACAGCCTGCTTCACTGTTCTTTACCACATCACCCTCAATACAGCCTGCTTCACTGTTCTCTACCACATCACCCTCACTACAGCCTGCTTCACTGTTCTTTACCACATCACCCTTAATACAGCCTGCTTCCCTGTTCTTTACCACATCACCCTTAATACACCCTGCTTCACTGTTCTTTACCACATCACCCTCAATACAGCCTGCTTCAGTGTTCTTTACCACATCACCCTCAACACAGCCTGCTTCCCTGTTCTTTACCACATCACCCTCACTACAGCCTGCTTCACTGTTCTTTACCACATCACCCTCAATACAGCCTGCTTCACTGTTCTCTACCACATCACCCTCACTATAGCCTGCTTCACTGTTCTTTACCACATCACCCTTAATACAGCCTGCTTCACTGTTCTCTACCACATCACCCTCACTACAGCCTGCTTCACTGTTCTTTACCACATCACCCTCAATACAGCCTGCTTCACTGTTCTCTACCACATCACCCTCACTACAGCCTGCTTCACTGTTCTTTACCACATCACCCTTAATACACCCTGCTTCACTGTTCTCTACCACATCACCCTCACTACAGCCTGCTTCACTGTTCTTTACCACATCACCCTTAATACAGCCTGCTTCCCTGTTCTTTACCACATCACCCTTAATACAGCCTGCTTCCCTGTTCTTTACCACATCACCCTTAATACAACCTGCTTCCCTGTTCTTTACCACATCACCCTCACTACAGCCTGCTTCCCTGTTCTCTACCACATCACCCTCACTACAGCCTGCTTCCCTGTTCTCTACCACATCACCCCTAATGCTTCACTGTTCTCTACCACATCACCCCTAATGCTTCCCTGTTCTTTACCACATCACCCTCACTACAGCCTGCTTCCCTGTTCTCTACCACATCACCCCTAATGCTTCACTGTTCTCTACCACATCACCCCTAATGCTTCACTGTTCTCTACCACATCACCCCTAATGCTTCCCTGTTCTTTACCACATCACCCTCACTACAGCCTGCTTCCCTGTTCTCTACCACATCACCCCTAATGCTTCACTGTTCTCTACCACATCACCCCTAATGCTTCACTGTTCTCTACCACATCACCCCTAATGCTTCCCTGTTCTTTACCACATCACCCTCACTACAGCCTGCTTCCCTGTTCTCTACCACATCACCCCTAATGCTTCACTGTTCTCTACCACATCACCCTCAAACCCTCATGCTTCACTTCCATTTACACTTGTTCAATCATTTCTTCATCCTTTCTATGAGTCACCATTTAAAGAGTCCCTGCGGTATTGTTAAGTGTGTTCTTTTAGACATTTCAGAGTGTCTGGAGTGCTGGGATCCTGTACCCAAGACAGAACTACAGCTTCTAACAGAACCTGAGAGGGAGCTGGAGTGGGTCGACTGAGGGCAGGAGAAGTGTTTCTGAAGAAAGACATTAGCAACACACGACCGTGTTTTTCGGTGTGGGGTTGAATGTGAGTGTTGTATAACTACCGTCGGTGGTCCACACAACACGATCGGGAAGGACATCTTGGACAGGATACAGTTTACAACAGCTAAATGCTGTTTAGGGAAAGAGCGTTACCTTAGTCCTAACCTTCCATTGAACCACATTAAGGTGAAGCTAAAGGACATCAGGCGGAGGTCATGATGTCAACCTTGTTTAAACACAGTAGGAAGGAGATCTAGGAGAGGATACAGAGATACAGTTGAAAACTGTTAAATGCTTTGTAGGATGAGAGTGTTGGCTTGAGAGTGTTGGCTTGAGAGTGTTGGCTTGAGAGTGTTGGCTTGAGAGTGTTGGCTTGAGAGTGTTGGCTTGAGAGTGTTGGCTTGAGAGTGTTGGCTTGAGAGTGTTGGCTTGAGAGTGTTGGCTTGAGAGTGTTGGCTTGAGAGTGTTGGCTTGAGAGTGTTGGCTTGAGAGTGTTGGCTTGAGAGTGTTGGCCTTCCATTGAACCAGATGAGTGTATTTGTTTAGTCCTAGATAGTGTATATAATTTAGCCCTAGATAGTGTACATAGTTTAGTCCTAGATAGTGTATATAGTTTAGCCCTAGATAGTGTATATAGTTAGTCCTAGATAGTGTATATAGTTTAGTCCTAGATAGTGTACATAGTTTAGTCCTAGATAGTGTATAGTGTTTTAGTCCCAGATAGTGTATATAGTTTAGTCCTAGATATTGTACATAGTTTAGTCCTAGATAGTGTATATCTTTTAGTTCTAAATAGTGTATATATTTTAGCCTATGGTAATAGTATAGATAGTTTAGATAGTTAAGCTAAGATACTTAGATAGTTTAGATAGTTAAGCCTAAGATAGTATAGATAGTTTAGATTTTTATATTTTTTATTTCACCTTTATTTAACCAGGTAGGGCTAGTTGAGAACACCGATAACCAGGTAGGCTAGGTTGAGAAAACTTTATTTAACCAGGTAGGCAGTTGAGAACACCTTTATTTAACCAGGTAGGCAAGTTGAGAAACACCTTTATTAACACAGGTAGGCTAGTTGAGAACACCTTATTTAACCAGGTAGGCTAGTTGAGAACACCTTTATTTAACCAGTTAGGCTAGTTGAGAACAACCTTTATTTAACCAGGTAGGCTAGTTGAGAACAACCTTTATTTAACCAGTAGGCTAGTTGAGAACACCTTTATTTAACCAGGTAGGCTAGTTGAGAACACCTTTATTTAACCATGTTAGGCTAGTTTGAGAACACCTTTATTTAACCAGGTAGGCTAGTTGAGAACATCCTTTATTTAACCAGGTAGGCTAGTTGAGAACACCTTTATTTAACCAGGTAGGCTAGTTGAGAACAAGTTCTCATTTGCAACTGCGACCTGGCCAAGATAAAGCATAGCAGTGTGAGCATACAACAAAGAGTTACACATGGAGTAAACAATTACAAGTCAATAACACAGTAGAAAACAAAGGGGGGGGTCTATATACAATGTGTGCAAAAGGCATGAGGAGGTAGGCAAATAATTACAATTTTGCAGATTACACTGGAGTGATGAATGATCAGATGGTCATGTACAGGTAGAGATATTGGTGTGCAAAAGAGCAGAAAAGTAAATAAATAAAAACAGTATGGGGATGAGGTAGGTGAAAAGGGTGGGCTATTTACCAATAGACTATGTACAGCTGCAGCGATCGGTTAGCTGCTCAGATAGCTGATGTTTGAAGTTGGTGAGGGAGATAAAAGTCTCCAACTTCAGCGATTTTTGCAATTCGTTCCAGTCACAGGCAGCAGAGTACTGGAACTGAAAGGCGGCCAAATGAGGTGTTGGCTTTAGGGATGATCAGTGAGATACACCTGCCGGAGCGCGTGCTACGGATGGGTGTTGCCATCGTGACCAGTGAGCTGAGATAAGGCGGAGCTTTACCTAGCATGGACTTGTAGATGACCTGGAGCCAGTGGGTCTGGCGACGAATATGTAGCGAGGGCCAGCCGACTAGAGCATACAAGTCGCAGTGGTGGGTGGTATAAGGTGCTTTAGTGACAAAACGGATGGCACTGTGATAGACTGCATCCAGTTTGCTGAGTAGAGTGTTGGAAGCCATTTTGTAGATGACATCGCCGAAGTCGAGGATCGGTAGGATAGTCAGTTTTACTAGGGTAAGCTTGGCGGCGTGAGTGAAGGAGGCTTTGTTGCGGAATAGAAAGCCGACTCTTGATTTGATTTTCGATTGGAGATGTTTTGATATGAGTCTGGAAGGAGAGTTTGCAGTCTAGCCAGACACCTAGGTACTTATAGACGTCCACATATTCTAGGTCGGAACCATCCAGGGTGGTGATGCTAGTCGGGCATGCGGTGCAGGCAGCGACCTGGTTGAAAAGCATGCATTTGGTTTTACTAGCGTTTAAGAGCAGTTGGAGGCCACGGAAGGAGTGTTGTATGGCATTGAAGCTTGTTTGGAGGTTAGATAGCACAGTGTCCAAAGACGGGCCGAAAGTATATAGAATGGTGTCGTCTGCGTAGAGGTGGATCAGGGAATCGCCCGCAGCAAGAGCAACATCATTGATATACACAGAGAAAAGAGTCGGCCCGAGAATTGAACCCTGTGGCACCCCCATAGAGACTGCCAGAGGACCGGACAGCATGCCCTCCGATTTGACACACTGAACTCTGTCTGCAAGTAATTGGTGAACCAGGCAAGGCAGTCATCCGAAAAAACCGAGGCTACTGAGTCTGCCGATAAGAATATGGTGATTGACAGAGTCGAAAGCCTTGGCAAGGTCGATGAAGACGGCTGCACAGTACTGTCTTTTATCGATGGCGGTTAATAGATAGTTTAGCCTAAGATAGTTTAGGTAGCTTAGATAGTTTATCCTAACATAGTTGAGATTCTTTAGATAGTTTATCCTAACATAGTTGAGATATGTTGAGATAGTTTATCCTAACATATTTGAGATAGTTGAGATAGTTTATCCCTGACATTGTTGAGATAGTGTATCCTAACATAGTTTATCCTAACATAGTTTAGAGTTTAGATACTTTAGAGTCCTCCCTAGTCCCCCCTAGTCATCCCTAGTTCTCCCTAGTCCTCCCTAGTCCCCCCTAGTCCTCCCTAGTTCTCCCTAGTCCTCCCTAGTCCCTCCTAGTCCTCCCTAGTTCTCCCTAGTCCTCCCTAGTTCTCCTAGTACTCCCTAGTCCTCCCTAGTGTCCCTAGTCCCCCCTAGTCCTCCCTAGTCCCCCCTAGTCCTCCCTAGTTCTCCCTAGTCCTCCCTAGTCCCTCCTAGTCCTCCCTAGTTCTCCCTAGTCCTACCTAGTCCTCCCTAGTGTCCCTAGTTCTCCCTAGTCCTCCATAGTCCTCCCTAGATCTCCCTAGTCCTCCCGAGTCCCCAATAGTTCCTCCCTAGTCCTCCCTAGTTATCCCTAGTCCTCCCTAGTCCTCCCTAGTTCTCCCTAGTCATCCCTAGTTCTCCCTAGTCCTTCCTAGTTCTCCCTAGTCCACCCGAGTTCTCCCTAGTCCTCTCTAGTCCCTCCCTAGTTCTCCCCTTGCCCCCCCTAGTCCTCCCAAGTTTTCCCTAGTTCTCCCCCAGTCCTCTCTAGTTCTCCCAGTCCTCCCTAGTCCTCCCTAGTTCTCCCTAGTACTCCCTAGATCTCCCTAGTCCTCCCTAGTCCTCCCTAGTTCTCCCTAGTCCTCCCTAGTCTCCCTAAATCAATCAAATCAAATGTATTGATATAGCCACTTCATACATTCGCTGATATCCCAAATTGTATTTTTGGACAGAAAGGTGTCTGATTTTGCAATTACATAGATGGAAAAAAAGCTGTCCTTGAAACAGTGTGATGTATTTGTCAAAAGAGGAGATCAGGGCCCAGAGTAATGCCGAGGTCCTTTAGTTTAGTTTGAGAAGACTGTACAACCATTAAGATTAATTGTCAGATTCAACAGAAGATCTCTTTGTTTCTTGTACCTAGACAAGCATCTCTGTTTTGTCCGAGTTTAAAAGTAGAAGTTTGCATGCCATCCACTTCTTTAGGTCTGAAACACAGGCTTCTAGCGAGGGCAATTTTGGGGCTTCACCATGTTTCATTGAAATGTACAGCTGTGTGTCATCCGCATAGCAGAGAAAGTTAACATTATGTTTTCGAATGACATCCCCAAGAGGTAAAATATATAGTGAAAACAATAGTGGTCCTAAAACGGAACCTTGAGGAACACCGAAATGTACAGTTAATTTGTCAGAGGACAAACCATTCACAGAGACAAACTGATATCTTTTCGACAGATAAGATCTAAACCAGGCCAGAACTTGTCCGTTAGACCAATTTGGGTTTCCAATCTCTCCAAAAGAATGTGTTGATCGATGGTATCAAAAGCAGCACTAAGGTCTAGGAGCACGAGGACAGATGCAGAGCTCGGTCTGACGCCATTAAAAGGTACCACCTTCACAAGTGCAGTCTCAGTGCTATGATGGGGTCTAAAACCAGACTGAAGCATTTCGTATACATTGTCTGTCTTGAGGAAGGCGGTGAGTTGCTGCGCAACGGC
>NW_022262893.1:2500-115699 GCF_002021735.2 Oncorhynchus kisutch | reverse complement strand
TCATCTAGTCAGTCATCTAGTCAGTCAGTCAGTCATCCAGTCAGTTAGTAATCCCTGTCAGTCAGTCAGTTAGTCAGTCGATCAGTCAGTCAGTCATCCGTCAGTCCAGTCATCTAGTCAGTCAGTCAGTAATCCGTCAGTCAGTCATCTAGTCCGTCATTCAGTCAGTCAGTCAGCTAATCAGTTAGTCAGTCATAATCAGTTAGTCAGTCATCCGTCAGTCAGTTTCAATCTCAGTTCAGTCAATCAGTCAGTCAGTAGTAGTCAGGCAGCCAGTCAGTCAGTAGTCAGTTAGTCAGTCAGACAGTTAATCAGTCAGTCATCCAGTTAGTCAGTCAGCCAGTCAGTCAGCTAGTCAGTTAGTCAGTCATCCAGTCAGCCAGTTAATCAGTCAGTCAGTTAGTCAGGCAGCCAGTCAGTCAGCTAGTCAGTCAGTATAGCTAGTCAGTCAGCTAGTCTGTCAGTCAGCTAGTCTGTCAGTCAGCTAGTCAGTCAGTCAGATAGCTAGTCAGTCAGTCATCCTGTCAGTCATCCGTCAGTCAGCAGTCATCCAGTCAGTCAGTCATCCTGTCAGTCAGCTAGTCAGTTAGTCAGTCAGTCAGATAGTCAGTCAGTTAGTCAGTCATCCAGTCAGCCAGTTAGTCAGTCAGTCACCCTGTCAATCATCCAGTCAGTCAGTCATCCTGTCAGTCAGCTAGTCAGTCAGCTAGTCAGTCAGTCATCCTGTCAGTCAGCTAGTCAGTCAGTCAGCAAGTCACTCAGTCACCCAGTCAGTCAGCTAGTCAGTCAGTCAGTCATCTAGTCAGTCACCATGTCAGTCAGTTAGTCAGTCATCCAATCAGTCATCCAGTCAGTCAGTCATCCTGTCAGTCAACCAGTCAGTCAGTCATCCAGTCAGTCAGTTAGTCATCCTGTCAGTCAGCTAGTCAGTAAGTTAGTCATCCTGTCAGTCAGCTAGTCAGTCAGTCGATCAGTCAGTCAGCTAGTCAGTCAGTCGATCAGTCAGTCATCCAGTCAGTAGTAGTCAGTCAACCAGTCAGTCAGTCATCCAGTCAGTCAGTTAGTCATCCTGTCAGTCAGCTAGTCAGTAAGTTAGTCATCCTGTCAGTCAGCTAGTCAGTCAGTCGATCAGTCAGTCAGCTAGTCAGTCAGTCGATCAGTCAGTCATCCAGTCAGTTAGTTAGTCAGTCATCCAGTCTGTCAGTCATCCAGTCAGTCAGTTAGTCATCCTGTCAGTCAGCTAGTCAGTAAGTTAGTCATCCTGTCAGTCAGCTAGTCAGTCAGTCGATCAGTCAGTCAGTCGAGTCAGTTCAGTCATCTAGTCAGTCAGTCAGTTAGTCAGTCATCCAGTCAGTCAGGTAATCAGTCAGTCAGCTAGTCAGTCAGGTAGCCAGGCAGTCAGTAGTCAGTCATCCAGTCAACTAGTTAGTCATTCAGTCAATCAGTCAGTCATCCCATCAGTTATTCAGTTAGTCAGTTAGTCATCCAGTTAGTTAGTCAGTCAGTCAGACAGTTAGTCATCCAGGTCAGTCAGTCATTCAGTTAGTCATTCAGTTAGTCATCCAGTCAGTTAGTTAGTCATCCAGTTAGTCATCCAGTCATTCCAGTTAGTCATCCAGTCAGTTAGTAGTCATTCCAGTTAGTCATCCAGTCATCGAGTTAGTAATCTAGTCAGTCATCCAGTTAGTCATCCGGTCAGTCAGCTAGTCAGTCAGTCGATCAGTCAGTCAGTCATCCAGTCAGTCATCTAGTCAGTCAAGTCAGTAATCCAGTCAGTCAGCAAGTCAGTAATTCAGCTAGTCATCCAGTTAGTTAGTTAGTTAGTCAGTCAGTCAGACAGTTAGTCATCCAGTCAGTTAGTTAGTCAGTCAGTCAGTTATTCCATTCAGTTAGTCAGTCAGCTAGTCATCCAGTCAGTTAGTTAGTTGTCCAGTTAGTCATCCAGTCAGTTAGTTAGTCATCTAGTCAGTCAGTCAGTCATCCAGTTAGTCATCCAGGTCAGTCAGTTAGTCATCCTGTCAGTCATCCAGTCAGTCAGTTAGTCATCCTGTCAGTCAGCTAGTCAGTCAGTCGATCAGTCAGTCAGTCAGTAATCCAGTCAGTCAGCAAGTCAGTAATTCAGCTAGTCATCCAGTTAGTTAGTCAGTCAGTCAGTCAGTCAGTCAGTCAGTCAGTCAGTTTAGTCATCCAGTCAGTTAGTCAGTCAGTCATTCAGTTAGTCATCTAGTTAATCAGTCAGCTAGTCATCCAGTCAGTTAGTCATCCAGTTAGTCATCCAGTCAGTTAGTCAGTCATTGAGGTCAGTCAGTTAGTCATCCAGTCAGTTTGTCATCCAGTCAGTCAGTCAGTCAGTTTGTCATCCAGTCAGTTAGTCAGTCAGTCATTCAGTTAGTCGTCCAGTCAGTCAGTTAGTCATCCAGTCAGTTTGTCATCCAGTCAGTCAGTCAGTCAGTTTGTCATCCAGTCAGTTAGTCAGTCAGTCAGTCAGCTAGTCATCCAGTCAGTTAGTTAGTTGTCCAGTCAGTCATCCAGTCAGTTAGTCAGTCATTCAGTTAGCCATCCAGTTAGTCATCCCAATCAGTCAGCTAGTCAGTCAGTCATTCAGTTAATCATCTAGTTAGTCAGTCATTCAGTTAGTTAGTCATCCAGTTAGTCATTCAGTTAGTCATCCAGTCAGTTAGTCAGTCAGTCAGTCATTCAGCTAGTCATCCAGTCAGTTAGGTCAGTCAGTCAGTCAGTCAGTTTAGTCAATCAGTTAGTAAACATCATAATGTAGTTATTAATCAATACATATGTTTAAATGCATGTATAAGGCCTTTGAGTGACTTGATACATGATTACGAAATGTATTTCTACAAATACATGATTAGAAAATATATTTGCTACAAAATACACAAATGAATGATGAATTAATGATTTACAAAACCGGTTGTTCATGGTAATGAGCTATTAAATAATGCTTTATAAGCATTTTATTGACCCCCGTTTAAATAAGCTTCACCCTATCTATATTTAAATGGTATTTTGGCCTGATGGGTGCATGTCATGTTATCTGGTTACAGTCAAGCCTGTGATCGCATTCATCTTGCTTTTGACTCAGGCTCTGCCCCCTCTCTCTCCCTTCCCTCTCCCACTCTCCCTTCATCTCTCTCCCTCCATCTCTCTCCCGCTCCTCCCTTCTCCTCCTCCTCCGTGTCCCACTCTCTCTCCCTTCTTTCTCCTCCCCTCTCCTCCTTTCCATGGTTCCCATCACCCTCCTCGCCGGGTTTCTCTCTCTCAGTTTTAAAGCATAATTAGATTTCATGCTCAACCAGCTAAAAAGATATGCCTTTTCGTGTTCCCAACCCTGTCTCCACTGATCTGCTGGCATAATGTGAATGCCGCTCCACCACACTCTCTGCACTCACGAGGCAATGGTTAATAAAGAGTTAAAGAAGCTGTCTGTGTCCGTGCACAGGGGACTAGAAACACAATGGTGTTTGTAGCCGTGATTCAGAGGCTGAGTTGTTGACTACGAGGTTCCACTGACTCAGTGGGTTGGAGTGTGGCGCATCCAACACCATGGTTGTGGGTTAATATCCCGCATGGGTTTCTTATTCTGCATAAATATTTTAACTTTCACTGTCAGAGGTAAAAAAGAGTCTACTTTGACCATATTAACGGTATTATATTTTAGAAAGGTGTTTGAAGCCAACCCGGTTGTATGTCTGTGTATGACTCCGCTCCCCATGAGAGAGCTGGTGTTAGCAGGTATATTTCAGGAGGAATGCCCACGGCCCATCTGCGTAAGCTGCCAAAGGCTATATCTGTTACCCAGCTACACAGACACCAGGGCACACGGTCTGGGCCCACAGCAACTCTGCTGCACTCTCTCTCTTTGATCTCTCTCTCTCTCTCAATTCAAGGGCTTTATTGGCATGGGAAACATGTGTTAACATTGCCAAAGCAAGTGAGGTAGATAATATACAAAGTGAATACTCTCTCTCTCTGATCTCTCCATATCTGCTCTCTCTCTCTTGTTCTCTCTTTCTCTCTCTTGCTCTCACTCCCCCCCCCTCTCTCTCTCTCCCCCTCTCTCTCTGTCTCTCTGCTCTCTCTCTGTCTCTCTGCTCTCTCTCTGTCTCTCGCTCTGCTCTCACTCTCCTCTCTCTCCCTCTCTCTCTCTCTCTCTCTCTCTCTCTCTCTCTCTCCCTCTCTCTGTCTCTCTGCTCTCTCTCTGTCTCTCGCTCTGCTCTCACTCTCCTCTCTCTCCCTCTCCCTCTCTCTCTCTCTCTCTCTCTCTCTCTCGCTCTCTCTCTCTCTCTCTCTCTCTCTCGCTCTCTCTCTCTCTCTCTCTCTCTCTCTCTCTCTCTCTCTCTCTCACAGGCTATATTTGATCTCTCTAGCCTCTAGGGTAGGGGGTGAATGTCCTGACTCTGACTCAGACCTGGGGTTTGTACTGGTCTGGGATATCTTTGTACCGCGCTAACTCGTTCCCCCATACCCCATAATTCTCCCCCACGTTCCACCACTGAAGGCTTGGGGGATCCACACTTTATGTGCAGCCTCCTGTTGTTTTAGTGTCCGGTGTCTCCTCCACCCCCTCCTCCGGTTCAGGCCTCTGGGAAGAATGAAAGACTACTTTGCCTGGCCTGATGTGTGTACACTAGGAAGACGGGAAGTAGAAGTAATCACCCAGCGCTATGCTAACGCTAAACTAACCTAGGCTACGTCGTCCCCTGCCACCTGTGGCACATGGTACTTCCCAGAATGTTCCATTGCGTTCCGAGACGTTGCCCAGCAGACGTTGGGAATGGAATGGTTAACAGCTGTTTGGACCGATGCCCTGTCCACCACAGGAACCCCGGCTGAACGTAACGCTGTACAGTATTCTTGAATCCCGGAGCAGGGAATGAGATCTGGGATTAGACTACAACACCATGTCTATCTGTTGAGACAGAGAAGGCCATTTAAGACATCCTTGTCTAAAGGATCACTAAACTATCCTCAGCAACTTGCCTTGAATTTAAACCCAGCTGAAGAAACTTAGATACACTATTTCAATATATTGAGCTAAAAACCTTCTTAGTCAGACTTGAATGCCAACTAGACCAAAACCACCAGCTCTAGGAACTTTTGACCAATCTGCTCTAAACTAACAGAATTTTGACAAAATCATAAAGGGAAAATTCCCAATTTATTGATAATTTCTATACCTTGGAAATAGTCTGACTGCAATGTACGATGAGTCTTTGATTCATTGGCTATATTCACCACTTGCTAACACATCCTATAATACCCCAAAACAACAGAGGCTCAGTCATCAGTGCTTCATGTCCGTTAGTCTAACAGTTCATTAATCCCAGACTTTATAAAGTCAATAATAAATAAATAACAGAGGCATTTGGACACGATGGGCCTTGTGGTCAGTAATGGAGTCGTGTGGACACAGGTGGTGTTTCCAACACTGGTTGGGTCAGAGTGGACTCATCAGAGAGACACCTTAACGCTGAACAACCCCAGCAAAGAGGCACTTAGCCTTATTATGTTGGTGGTAGACTGATGTTAATTGGACATTTTGACTGGAGGGTTAATCTTCTATTTTTAACATGTCACATAAAAGTGGGTATAGTGTATTTTGTGAGGCAGAGGGGATGGATGGGTTGGGTTGGATTGGGTAAGGCTGGTGATTGGGTAAGGCTGGTGATTGGGTAAGGCTGGTGATTGGGTAAGGCTGGTGATTGGGTAAGGCTGGTGATTGGGTAAGGCTGGTGATTGGGTAAGGCTGGTGATTGGGTAAGGATGGTGTGGTTTGCTACAGTGCTGGGTTGATCCAGTGGAGTGGGAACTCCGGTGCGGGCATTTCGGACTGTCAGATGATTGTCAGATGTCCGGAACCAAAAGGTCCTCCGAAGTGAAATGAGGTCATAGACCAGCACCCACTCCAAGCTGCATTTCGATGGTAACCTGAAATTTCACAACACCCCCAGGTGTATTTTTACTGTGTCTGTTGGAACATACTACAGTACATACTACAGTACACACTACAGTACATACTAGATGCTCTTCTTGAATTGTTTATCATTTAATTAAATATACACTATTCTCATGTATGTGGGTGTGTGTGTGGGGGTGGAAGTGTTTAACCAGAAGTCCCCACAAGAATAGTAAACAAACAAAAAATGTACCAACTGGGTACATTTTGTTAGTCCCCACAAGGTCAAATAATATTTTTAGGGGGTTAAGGTTAGAATTAGTGTTAGGGTTAGAATTAGGGTTTGTTTTAGGGTTAGGTTTAGGTTTATTAAGGTTAGGTTTTGGGGTTAGGGTAAGGTTTAGGGGTTATGGAAAATAGGATTTTGAATGGGACTGAATTGTGTGTCCCCACAGGGTTAGTTATACAAGGTGTGTGTGTGTGTGTGTGTGTGTGTGTGTGTCAGGCATCCTTGTATTGCGGTATAGTGAGATATAGTAAAGGTATTTGTTAGTGTATGATCGTCATTTTGTGATGTCATGGAGATTCCACTGTAGGGGAAATGAACATGCATGGACAACAGTGGACAGTCTCTCCTCTCCTCATATACTCTCTGTTGTTATTTATACCATAAGTACCCATTGGAGTGCAACAAGCACGGTTGCCATGGGTTCCCACATAACCAGCCGCCTCAGATCAAAGCAGGGGTTCCGTGTTCCGGTACTCTGACTTCTTAACAGGAAAATGATGGTGGGAGAAGAGTGAAAGAGAGAAGAACATCAATAACCTCTCGCTGCCCAGGATAATGAGAACGGAAGACAGCTAGCTACAAAGCCTACAATTACTGTGTGATTGACCTCAATAAATAAAGAGGATATTATCCTTTAACTGTCTGTTTTGCCTCTCAGGGAGGGAGGGAGAGAGGGAGGGGAGGGGAGAGAGTGATAGAGAGCAAAGGAGATGGTTAAAGTGAAACCAAGTGAGACTGAAGGAGAGAGAGGAGGTTAGAGGTAAAATGAGAAAGGGAGGGAGAGGGAGGGAAAGCAAGGGGAGCAAAGGAGAGATAAAGAGTGATAGAAAAACAAGGAGAGATGAAGCAACAGAGAAAAGAGAGAGAGCAAGGTAAACAGTGAGAAAAAGAGATACCAAAGAGAGAGAGAGACTGTTTGTCTTCGCAATTGTTCTGTCAGGTTGGTTATTAAAGCCTGCTGCTCCACAGTACCAGCTTTTATTAGGTATCTGATGGCTAAATTATAGCCTCTCTCGCACTCTCTCGCCTCCTCACGCCTATATCACTGGTATATCCCTCTAAGAGTAGATCAGAAGGAAAAATCACCACTAATAAGGGGTTGAGGACAGAGACTAACTCAGTGTATGAGACCGATAAATAACTAATGTTATGTAAAAAAATAAAACCACCCCCGTTCCAGTCTGCATCTGTCTGTCAGGCAGTTGCTGCCTGCTGCCGTGCTTCTTCTCCCTGACAGTTTGACAGTATTTAGAGATCAAGTGTGGCTCCGCTGACAAAGTGTGAAACAGCCCTGTGTTAACAGCAGAGAGAGGAATGAAGAGGAGAGAGTGGTGGAAAGGAGAGACTCAGAAAGTGGTGTATTTAGTCTAACTGGCTGCTGTGCAGGTGCGTCGCTACAATTAGCATAAACTTGGGTAATGTTGAACTTTTGTTGCTAGTTCTCCTTGGGACCGTTAAGTCGCTGTGTATGTCCTCGTGTCTCATCTCCTCCTTTCATTGAAAATTACTGGTCACCGGTAGTTAGGTCACTGATTATCTCAGTTACATGTGAGAAGTAACTGCTAATCCTAGGTGTCCTGTCCAGAAACACATCCTACCCCCTAGATCTGATTATGTGAAAAGATTGGATAGGTGTGAGCTATTATGGCAAAATCTACACCCAGCCTATCAGGGATAAGATGAAACTACTACCATACCTATCCAAAGCTTTCAGATCTACATTAAGTACTGCGGGGATGGGGCTAAGGGTTGTTTCAGAATGGGGCCTTGACCTCTTTGTCGATCTGTTTCTACTCTATGATAGTGCTCAGGAATGATGGGGCTTTGACTTTGCAATCGATGGAGCTCTCTACTGGCTAGTGGTGTTTACATGGTGTCAGGTTCTGCCCTGATACAAACAGAAGAAACAAAAGTAAACAAATGAAAAAACAGTACAGCTGTGGAGTCCAAACATTAAATCAAATCAAATCAAATTTATTTATATAGCCCTTCGTACATCAGCTGATATCTCAAAGTGCTGTACAGAAACCCAGCCTAAAACCCCAAACAGCATGCAATGCAGGTGTAGAAGCACGGTGGCTAGGAAAAACTCCCTAGAAAGGCCAATACCTAGGAAGAAACCTAGAGAGGAACCAGGCTATGTGGGGTGGCCAGTCCTCTTCTGGCTGTGCCGGGTGGAGATTATAACAGAACATGGCCAAGATGTTCAAATGTTCATAAATGACCAGCATGGTTGTATAATAATAAGGCAGAACAGTTGAAACTGGAGCAGTAGCACGGTCAGATGGACTGGGGACAGCAAGGAGTCATCATGTCAGGTAGTCCTGGGGCATGGTCCTAGGGCTCAGGTGCTCCGAGAGAGAGAGAAAAAAGAGAGAATTAGAGAGAGCATATGTGGGGTGGCCAGTCCTCTTCTGGCTGTGCCGGGTGGAGATTATAACAGAACATTACATTGGACATGTTAGGCTTGACTGAATGCTGACTCTGTTGGAAGCCCACTTCAGTGTTTTTGTAAAAAATAAAATGGCTGACATTGTGGCTGTGTGGTTACTCTGGGTCATTGTAACTGTTATAGGCTACCTGTGTACTAATTGAGAGCTGTTGCCTTGGCAATGAGGAGAAGTGTGAGGATCACTAATGAAAGGTTGAAATGAGAGGTGAGATTCCGTGAGATGTCTTACAGTCTTTAGACCAAACCCTGAATTAAACGTCTAACTTGACATAGAAATGAAACAGTATCTGACGACAATGACACAACACTTCTGAAAGAAAGTCTCCTTGAAGAGTAGTCATCACTTTCTGCTGTTTAAATGGGTTCTTGTAGAAGCGAGACTTGGCTCTTTCACACTGGGAATCTGTTCTCTCCTTGTCTGCAATGATTGGAGAAGACTCCACAGGTGGAAACCATGTGGTGGAAGCTCATCATCAGGCTGGATTTCACCTGGTCAGTTCATTCAGATCAGAGCAATGAAACAGAGGAAAGAAGAGCAGATGGAAATGAAAACATGGAGAAAAAGTGGTCATGAATAAGGCCTATGTGGAGGGCATACGGTGGCTGTGGAGAATACGTTTTAGAAAAGAGAGAGAGGGTTGGAATACAATTCTTTATTGGTATAGGTGAAGGAAGACTTTCCAGAAAAAACTCTCAGGGATCTTTTTGTGAGGAAGATTGCCCCAGCGGTGGATAACTCCCATCTTTACTGCCTGCTTGCCAGCTCTAGCCGAACCCAGCGACGTGTGCCAGTTAGCATATTGTACAAGGCCTTTACAACTAAGAGAAATAAAACAAAACTTTTCTAATCAAAACATATTTACAGTAGCCTAGCATACTTAGCATGAAGCAAACGCACTCTATTAGGCACCCACAAAATGCCTCATAAGTTCATTTATAAGGCCTTATGATACATTAGTGCATTGTAACACTAATTGAAGTGTGTATCAGAATACAGGTGACATATTGGATGGTCTTCTTTCTTTCTTCAAGTATTTTTTATTTTTGTTGACGGGCCCTACAGTAAAGACATGTCATTTAACGGTAATAAATGTATCACCTTTTACCTTCGGTATGAACACGACCAGTCATGATGTCTTCATCTTATTGTCAAGCAAATCACTTGAAAACGTAGGCTACCTGCGCATGTTGGTCCACTCCACAATAAATCCTGCATCCAAACAGTGCACTGTGAAATGGCGCCATTAATCAATGGAAATACCTTTTTGTCAGCAAGGTAGGAAGAAAAGTTGAGACACCTGAAAAGTTGTTGAAATATGGGACTGTCAAGTGCAGCCAAATGGGGGGGAAATAGTTTAAACCATGACACAGAGTGAGTTTAAACCATGACACAGAGTGAGTTTAAACCATGACAGAGTGAGTTTAAACCATGACACAGAGTGAGTTTAAACCATGACACAGAGTGAGTTTAAACCATGACACAGAGTGAGTTTAAACCATGACACAGAGTGAGTTTAAACCATGACACAGAGTGAGTTTAAACCATGACACAGAGTGAGTTTAAACCATGACACAGAGTGAGTTTAAACCATGACACAGAGTGAGTTTAAACCATGACACAGAGTGAGTTTAAACCATGACACAGAGTGAGTTTAAACCATGACACAGAGTGAGTTTAAACCATGACACAGAGTGAGTTGGGGCTGTTGGTTTCTTGTGGAATATGTTTTTATTTTCTGATTTACCACTGTAGCAGTACAAATTGAATTTTAAACATCTACACTCTTAGAAAAAAAGGGTTCTTAAAGGGTTCTTTGACTGTCCCCACAGGAGAACCCTTTTGGGTTCCATGTAGAACCCTCTTTGACAGCCGAAGAACCCTTAAAGGTTCTAGATAGCACTTTTCTTTCTAAGAGTGTAGGAGAATGGTTCAATTACCTTCTGGTGTGTATTCTAAATGGTTATCTGGATATTGGAAAGTAACCATTGCTTCAGTTAGTAGCTACATAAAGCCGGGTGAAATGGCTGCATCATTTTGAAAAAGAAGCTGGGTGAAATGGAGAGGAGAGAACAGAAATGGCCTCAGTAGTCTAAAGTAACCCGAGGGCTTATCCAGCCAGAGGTCAGACAATGATGCTCTCAGTCTGAGTCAGACAAGCTATTCTGGGCTTCCCACTCTTCTGTAACGGGCTCTGGGATTGGACGCTCCACTCTGTGTTGTGCGTGGTTATTGGCTAAACACGTTATTCTTGGGCAACTTGTTCACTATGGCCCTTGAGCAAGGCACTTAACTTTAATTGGCTCCAGGGGCGCTGTACTACTATGGCTGACCCTGTAAAACAACACAGTTCACAGCTACTAAGTGATAATAATGATATATACAGCATGCAGTACATATATTTGTTTAATTGTTCATTAGTGCTGTACTGTAACATATGGTGTTGTGTTTCCAAGTCTTTCAGAGAGGTGGCCTGGTTGGGGATAGTACTGTTAAATACTATGTTTCTAGGGCACTTGGGGTCAGATCCTACTCTAACACTCAGGGAACATTCAGGGAACAGTCAGGGAACGCTCGGGGAACTCTCGGGGAACACTCAGGGAAACATTTGTCCTATTTTATGCTTCATCACACCCCCAATATAGCACTTCAGTTGATGAGTTACTATACATAATACAGACCCTCCACACGCGTGCGCTCGCTCTCGTGCACATACACAGAGATTAGGCTAAGAGGGGCACCTTACCCCTTCACCTTTGAACCCCATTATGTCCTCTGAAGGCCCCAGTGCTCTGGTTTCAATGTTTTCCGATACACACAGGTGACAGCTGGTCTGGGGAGGCGTCTTCTGTTACAGAGAGACAGAGAGAGAAAAATATTTGTCTAATCACCAGCTACTGTACAAGGTTAATAGGTTAAATATGTGAGAGGCTAATTCTGTGAGGCTAAGATGCAATTGAAAGATTGAAACAAAAGATTAACCAAAAGATCCTCATTGCCAGTAGTGGGGAACTCTCCAATGAACTCTCTGAACAATTTAAATATCTTTATCTAATCACCTGTATGTGGTGGGGTGTATTTGGATGGCTTACTGATTTTGTGAAAATGAATAAAAACACTCATATCATATGTCTTTGACAAAATAACTGAGTGCCTGACTGCACGAAGCAGGTCACGTCTTAACTGATTCAATAGTAATCATCTGTCCTGTCCGAATTTATTCCCATGTAGTCATATAAAAAAATCACCACCTCTCCATTTGGAATTCACAGACACGCATTTAAATTGAAATGTCTCGGCAAGAAACCTTGTGGGAGGTCCATGTCATTTCTTTTAAAGTGGAGGCTCTCCCTCTGCATATCAGATTATATATTAATCCAAAATAAAAACCAGTCTTCTCTCTCCTCGGGCGCACCTCCGGCAGTGTACCCATGTTGATCTGCTCTCTCCACGGAGCAAAACAAACCCAAACATTACATTGTGCAAGAGGAGGATGGCAGAAAGAGAAAATGAAAAACGGACGCCGTTTTCTAAATGTGCACAGTCTGTTGTGTAAGTGGGGGATGTTAAGAACACAAGCAGCAAGACAGCGAGAGAAAAGGCTCTAGGGGGTTATGGGTCTCTCTCTTTACACTTGGCTGAGTTTCACAAGGCTCCACTCAGTCCCAGCCCCGGAGTGTGCAACTGGCTGTATTGCTCGGCTCTCTCTCTCTGGCTCACCAGCCATTTTGGGTTTTCCCGCCTCAAAGCCCACCCCCCCTCTCTTTGTTTCCCCTTCGCTAGGGAGAGTGAGAGGGAGAAATGAGAGGGGGAGGGGGTAGGGCGATGTTATCTCGTTTTTCCATGACCTGCTCCAAGTTTCCATCCTCTCAGAGGGCTTTGTTGAGCTCTTTAAGTGTTGAAACCTCTTTTTTAGACATAACTTCATGGTTTGTCATCACACTTTTTACATTATGTGTTGAGGTAGAGCTTGTCTTTTTAAACAATACAAGAAACCTTATTTGTTTAGAGACATGACTATTAATGCTTTTCTTGTCCTTGACTTTAGATCAAACAAGCTTTTTCGCAATGCTTTTATCACAGTCGTTAGTTCACTGTGTACCAATAGTAATGTGGTGTCATTTTTTAACCAACACTCTGACCTCTGGGTCCTCCATAGCTGCCAGAGGCTACAGGACAGTTACATTATCTTTACTCAGAAACGGTGGCCCTCCATGGGACAAGGTTTATTGTTGCTCCCCTCTCCTCATTACCGGCTGCCTCTCCTGTTTCAAACAAGTTATGGGGCTGAACACACACACACCCACACACACACAGAACAAATTGGCTGTAGGCTGTACCGTCTGTCTGTAGTTATTATACAGTATTGGATACTGTAAGAACTAATCATTGTTTAATCGCGAAGCAGAGTTGGCTTTTGGCCAGATTTACTAAGCTCTTCCACCTGTTGTTGGTTACCTGAGGGAACATGGCATAAAAGCTAGAACATAAGGTCAGTATTCAGAGAAGGATTCAAAATAGCCAGCCCATATGTTCAGTCGTAGAGCCTCAAAGAGAATATTACGTCTATTCATTATTTTATAAATGCTGCGTTCTAAATGTGATCTGTTTCTCTCTGCATCTCCTGTCCAAATGCTATTCTAAGTGAAGCGGCAACACATTTACATTTTAACAGATGACCTCATTACAGAGGGCACCTGTTGCATCTGCCTAGCCTGTTGGATAGGACCATGGGACACATTTCCAGGGCCCACCCTGTTGCACATAGCAGACAAAAGCTGACTCTGCAGGCTAGGACCTTACTGTGACCCCTAGAAGCTATTCCTGCTGTGAGCTAAGGGCTTTGAGCAGCGGTGTGTCAGTGGTGCTGGCTCAGTGGTGCTGACTCAGTGGTGCTGGCTCAGCGGTGCTGACTCAGTGGTGCTGGCTCAGCGGTGCTGGCTCAGCGGTGCTGGCTCAGCGGTGCTGGCTCAGCGGTGCTGACTCAGCGGTGCTGACTCAGCGGTGCTGACTCAGTGGTGCTGACTCAGCGGTGCTGGCTCAGCAGTGCTGGCTCAGCGGTGCTGACTCAGTGGTGTTGGCTCAAGGGTATGTCATGCACTAATATCTTCATGGAGGGGTTAGGATGAAAGGTGTGTTAGCGTGTGTGTGTGAGCATGTGTGTGCGTGAATGTGTGTGTGTGTGTGTGTGTGAGATCAGAAATGTGCTGATAGTACTCCAGCCTTGCCCCCAAGCCCCCCCAGACAGCTGCTTCTCTGAGCTGTATATACAGCACCAGTCAAAAGTCTGGACACAGCTACTCATTCCAGGGTTTTTCTTTATTTTTACTATTTTCTACATTGTAGAATAATAGTGAAGACATCAAAACTATTAAATAACACCTTGTCACAACACAACTGATTGGTTCAAACAAATTAAAAAATAAAATATATTCCACAAGTTTAACTTAAAGATGTTGGTTCCCAATTGGGGATCAGCCCTCCCACCGTCAGCTGGAATGTGGCGCATGGAACGCAAAAAATATTCTTAAAAATATTTAACCTCCACACATTAACAAGTCCAATAGCTCAAATGAAAGATAAACAACTTGTTTATCTAGCCAGCAAGTCAGATTTCTCAAATGTTTTACGGCGAAAACATAGCACATATTTATGTCAAACCACCACCGAAGACACACCGAAGACACAGCTAATTTCCATAGCCAAATTGAACAAAATATGCAATCACCAAACGCAGGATTAAAAGAAAAATAATTTCACTAACCTTTTGAAATCTTCATCAGATGACAGTAATATAACATGTTACACAGTACATTTATGTTTTTTTCAATAATATGCTATATATATCCATAAATCTCTGTTTACAATGACGCCATGTTCAAAAAACGCTACTCAAAGGTCCGGCAGATGCCGTCAGCTAACATGGAATACACAACATAAACTTAGACTAAATATGCATGTTCTACATATATATATAGAAAGATACACTTCTTCTAAATGCAACCGCTGTGTTACATTTATTTTTAACGTTACAGATTTCGTTCACTAGGCTATAATATGAGTCGGCGCTCAGGAATTAGCATTTTGGCTCCTCTATCTTGGAGTCCACAGAAACCCAAATTTAACACATAAATATTCCCTTACCTTTGCTGCTCTTCCATCAGAAGACCTGGAAGGGTTTATACTTACCAAAAACAGCTTTAGTTTGGAAGTCTGTGTCTTTCGGTTATCAAACACGACATATTTCGGTTGAAATGCAGCCAAAAAGTAAAGTGGGTGCGCACCAAAACGTCGAAATTACATATTATATGTCGACTAAACTTGTCAAACTATGTTCAGAACACAGCGTTAGCATGTTATATAGCTTCACAGCAATTCTGAGGACGAACAGAAACACACGCATCGTTTAATCAATCTTGGAAGAAAGACATCACCGGAGCAGAACGCGCATGAGAGTAACCTGTTTTCTGCGTGACCGAAAGGTTTCGGCCCGCCAAAACTCTCATGAGCGTGCGATTCTCACAATGAGAAGCCCCATTGAAAGCAGACATCGCGCTGAAGACATAGAAATTGTTCCCAGGACTGTAGGTGCTTGGGAAGGGTGGGGGCGATGACGTCAAAGTTGGGCCAACTTTTATGATGACAAGAGAGAGTTTGGGAGAATGAGTGCCCTGAGAGTTCTGCTTTACATACAGACATAATTTAAACGGTTTTAGAAGCTTTAGAGTGTTTTCTATTCAATAATAATTTTTATATGCATATATTAGCAATTTTTGACAGATTTGTTTTCTGTTTACTATGGGCACGCAATCACCCCAAAGGGGGCAGCAATCAGCCCTATCTTTAACAGGTTTTTAACAAGGCCTACCTGTTAATTGACATGCGTTCCAGGTGACTACCTCATGAAGCTGGTTGAGAGAATGCCAAGAGTGGTGTGAGTAGGTGTGTCCAAACATTTGACTGGTTCTGTACGTTTTTGCAGTGTGGGTTATTAGATAGTATAACATAACACGTATCCAAAGTCAAGGGGAAAATAGTTAATTTCCCTTATTATTTTTAATGGTTATTGACAAGGATTTTTAACACGTTTGTGTGTGTTGGGAGAGGGGGGGGCAAGGTGCCTGCCTGCTTGCATGTTTTTCTTCATGTGCGTGTGTGTGTGTGTGTGTGTGTGTGTGTGTGTGTGTGTGTGTGTGCGCGCGTGCGTGTGTTAGAGGTCGACCGATTATGATTTTTCAAGCCGATACCGATTATTGGAGGACCAAAAAGCCGATACCGATTATTGGAGGACCAAAAAGCCGATACCGATTAATAAGCCGTTTTTTTTAACATTTATTTATTTATTTGTAATAATGACAATTACAACAATACTGAATGAACACTTTTATTTTAACTTAATATAATACGTCAATCAAATCAATTTAGCCTCAAATAAATAATGAAACACGTTCAATTTGGTTTAAATAATGCAAAAACAAAGTGTTGGAGAAGTAAAAGTGCAATATGTGCTATGTAAGAAAGCTAACATTTCAGTTCCTTGCTCAGAATATGAGAACATATGAAAGCTGGTGGTTCCTTTTAACATGAGTCTTCAATATTCCCAGGTAAGAAGTTTTAGGTTAAGGTTATTATAGGAATTATAGAACTTTTTCTCTCTATACCATTTGTATTTCATATACCTTTGACTATTGGATGTTCTTATAGGCACTTTAGTGCGGCCCAAACTGCTGCATATACCCTGACTCTGTTGCACAGAACGCAAGAGAAGAGACACAATTGCCCTAGTTAAAATAAATTCATGTTAGCAGGAAATATTCACTAAATATGCAGGTTTAAAAATGTATACTTGTGTATTGATTTTAAGAAAGGCGTTGATGTTTATGGTTAGGTACACATTGGTGCAGTGACAGTGTTTTTTTCGCGAATGCACTTGTTAAATCACCCGTTTGGCGAAGTAGGCTGTGATTCAATGATAAATTAACAGGCACCGCAGCGATTAAATGCAACGCAGGACAAGCTGGATAAACTGGTAATATCATCAACCACGTGTAGTTAACTAGTGATTATGTTAAGATTGATTGTTTTTTATACATTCCGATTAATCGGCCGACCTCGTGTGTGTGTGTGTGTGTGTGTGTGTGTGTGTGTGTGTGTGTGTGTGTGTGTGTGTGTGTGTGTGTGTGTGTGTGTGTGTGTGTGTGTGTTTCTCCCTAGAAGATGTACCACGTCTCACTTGTCAAGTAATAAGATTCATCTAGGTGTTTGACATTTGATGAGTTCATGGATATGGATTCATACTTCCTCCCCTAACTATGTTGAGGGTTCATGTACTGCTATGGTGTCCTTCAAACCAGGGATGAGTCTCAAATGGCACCCTATTATCTATATATCGCACTAGGTTTGACCAGGGCCCATAAGGCTCCCATAGGGCTCTGGTCTAAAGTAGTGCACTATATAAGGAATAGGGTGTGATTTTGGACACAGTACATGTCTCCTCTGGGTCTGCATTTAGGTGTTTCATGTAGATGTATTTACCTGCTGTTTGGAAATTTGCACACTCAATCACTGTGTTTACCTGTGGATGGACCATTCACCCACTTCTAGACTATTCCCTACTGCTAGTGTAATGAATGAGCCAATGCAGTCCACAATCCCCACGTCAACAATGCAGCAATTTCATTGCTATTGTATGTGACCAGATTCGTGTTCAATAGGGCACGCTGTAGCAAAACGTTTTCAACAGAGGACAAAAATGTGTTCAAAATGGCAGCTATGCTGGTTATTCAATGTGTCTCAATCCATTTATTTATAACACATTTGGTCTTATGGTTACTTATGGACCTTTTCTCTTCAGAACAATGAAGGAACCACTCACTCTCACTGTGAACTGGACACACTTTCAGTGTTTACTTAATCCATACTGTATACACCGTTGAGCCTATTAACTATTGTTCAGTTTCTGGATAGGGTACAGACAGTTTATTTAGACAGTTAACTATTGTTCAGTTTCTGTATAGGGTACAGACAGTTTATTTAGACAGTTAACTATTGTTCAGTTTCTGTATAGGGTACAGACAGTTTATTTAGACAGTTAACTATTGTTCAGTTTCTGTATAGGGTACAGACAGTTTATTTAGACAGTTAACTATTGTTCAGTTTCTGGATAGGGTACAGACAGTTTATTTAGACAGTTAACTATTGTTCAGTTTCTGTATAGGGTACAGACAGTTTATTTAGACAGTTAACTATTGTTCAGTTTCTGGATAGGGTACAGACAGTTTATTGAGGAAGATCAAATCAAATGTATTTATATAGCCCTTCTTACATCAGCTGATATATCAAAGTGCTGTACAGAAACCCAGCCTAAAACCCCAAACAATGCAGGTGTAGAAGCACAGTGGCTAGGAAAAATTCCCTAGTAAGGCCAAAAGCTAGGAAGAAACCTAGAGAGGAACCAGGCCATAAGGGGTGGCCAGTCCTCTTCTGGCTGTGCCGGGTGGAGATTATAACAGAACATGGCCAAGATGTTGGTCAAATAATAATAATCACAGTGAACAGGTCATGGTTCCATAGCCGCAGGCAGATTAGCCAGGTGAAACAGCAGCACAGCCAGGTGGACTGGGGACAACAAGGAGTCATCATAGCAGGTAGTCCCGAGGCATGGTCCTAGGGCTCAGGTCCTCCGAGAGAGAGAAAGAGAGAATTAGAGAGAGCATACTTAAATTCACACAGGACACCGGATAAGACAGGAGAAATACTCCAGATATAACAGACTGACCCTAGTCCCCCCGACACATAAACTACTGCAGCATAAATACTTGAGGCTGAGACAGGAGGGGTCAGGAGACACTGTGGCCCCGTCCGATGATACCCCCGGACAGGGCCAAACAGGCAGGCTATAACCACACCCACTTTGCTAAAGCACAACCCCCACACCACTAGAGGGATATCTTCCACCAGCAATTTACCATCCTGAGACAAGGCCGAGTATAGCCCACAAAGATCTCCGCCATGGCACAACCCAAGGGGGGGCGCCAACCCAGACAGGAAGACCACGTCAGTGACTCAACCTACTCAAGTGACGCACCCCTCCTAGGGACGGCATGGAAGAGCACCAGTAAGCCAGTGATTCAGCCCCTGTAATAGGGTTAGAGGCAGAGAATCCCAGTGGAGGGAGGGGAACCGGCCAGGCAGTTAAATATTGTTCTGTTTCTGTATAGGGTACAGTTAGTTTATTGAGCCAGTTAACTAGTGTTCTGTTTCTGTATAGGGTACAGGTAGTTTATTGAGCCAGTTAACTAGTGTTCTGTTTCTGTATAGGGTACAGACAGTTTATTGAGCCAGTTAACTAGTGTTCCGTTTCTGTATAGGGTACAGGTAGTTTATTGAGCCAGTTAACTAGTGTTCTGTTTCTGTATAGGGTACAGGTAGTTTATTGAGCCAGTTAACTAGTGTTCTGTTTCTGTATAGGGTACAGACAGTTTATTGAGCCAGTTAACTAGTGTTCCGTTTCTGTATAGGGTACAGGTAGTTTATTGAGCCAGTTAACTAGTGTTCTGTTTCTGTATTGGGTACAGGTAGTTTATTGAGCCAGTTAACTAGTGTTCTGTTTCTGTATTGGGTACAGGTAGTTTATTGAGCCAGTTAACTAGTGTTCCGTTTCTGTATAGGGTACAGACAGTTTATTGAGCCAGTTAACTAGTGTTCTGTTTCTGTATAGGGTACAGGTAGTTTATTGAGCCAGTTAACTAGTGTTCCATTTCTGTATAGGGTACAGACAGTTTATTGAGCCAGTTAACTAGTGTTCCGTTTCTGTATAGGGTACAGACAGTTTATTGAGCCATTTAACTAGTGTTCCGTTTCTGTATAGGGTACAGACAGTTTATTGAGCCAGTTAACTAGTGTTCCGTTTCTGTATAGGGAACAGGTAGTTTATTGAGCCAGTTAACTAGTGTTCCGTTTCTGTATAGGGTACAGACAGTTTATTGAGCCAGTTAACTAGTGTTCCGTTTCTGTATAGGGTACAGACAGTTTATTGAGCCAGTTAACTAGTGTTCCGTTTCTGTATAGGGAACAGGTAGTTTATTGAGCCAGTTAACTAGTGTTCCGTTTCTGTATAGGGTACAGACAGTTTATTGAGCCAGTTAACTAGTGTTCTGTTTCTGTATAGGGTACAGACAGTTTATTGAGCCAGTTAACTAGTGTTCTGTTTCTGTATAGGGTACAGGTAGTTTATTGAGCCAGTTAACTAGTGTTCCGTTTCTGTATAGGGTACAGACAGTTTATTGAGCCAGTTAACTAGTGTTCCGTTTCTGTATAGGGTACAGACAGTTTATTGAGCCAGTTAACTAGTGTTCCGTTTCTGTATAGGGTACAGACAGTTTATTGAGCCAGTTAACTAGTGTTCCGTTTCTGTATAGGGAACAGGTAGTTTATTGAGCCAGTTAACTAGTGTTCCGTTTCTGTATAGGGTACAGACAGTTTATTGAGCCAGTTAACTAGTGTTCCGTTTCTGTATAGGGTACAGACAGTTTATTGAGCCAGTTAACTAGTGTTCCGTTTCTGTATAAGGAACAGGTAGTTTATTGAGCCAGTTAACTAGTGTTCCATTTCTGTATAGGGTACAGACAGTTTATTGAGCCAGTTAACTAGTGTTCTGTTTCTGTATAGGGTACAGGTAGTTTATTGAGCCAGTTAACTAGTGTTCCATTTCTGTATAGGGTACAGACAGTTTATTGAGCCAGTTAACTAGTGTTCCGTTTCTGTATAGGGTACAGACATTTTATTGAGCCAGTTAACTAGTGTTCCGTTTCTGTATAGGGTACAGACAGTTTATTAGGCCAGTTAACTAGTGTTCCGTTTCTGTATAGGGTACAGACAGTTTATTGAGCCAGTTAACTAGTGTTCCGTTACTCTATAGGGTACAGACAGTTTATTGAGCCAGTTAACTAGTGTTCCGTTACTCTATAGGGTACAGACAGTTTATTGAGCCAGTTAACTAGTGTTCCGTTACTCTATAGGGTACAGACAGTTTATTGAGCCTGTTAACTAGTGTTCCGTTACTCTATAGGGTACAGACAGTTTATTGAGCCAGTTAACTAGTGTTCCGTTACTCTATAGGGTACAGACAGTTTATTGAGCCAGTTAACTAATGTTCCGTTACTCTATAGGGTACAGACAGTTTATTGAGCCAGTTAACTAGTGTTCCGTTACTCTATAGGGTACAGACAGTTTATTGAGCCAGTTAACTAGTGTTCCGTTACTCTATAGGGTACAGACAGTTTATTGAGCCAGTTAACTAGTGTTCCGTTACTCTATAGGGTACAGACAGTTTATTGAGCCAGTTAACTAGTGTTCCGTTACTCTATAGGGTACAGACAGTTTATTGAGCCAGTTAACTAGTGTTCCGTTTCTGTATAGGGTACAGGTAGTTTATTGAGCCAGTTAACTAGTGTTCCGTTTCTGTATAGGGTACAGACAGTTTATTGAGCCAGTTAACTAGTGTTCCGTTACTCTATAGGGTACAGACAGTTTATTGAGCCAGTTAACTAGTGCTCCGTTTCTGTATAGGGTACAGACAGTTTATTGAGCCAGTTAACTAGTGTTCTGTTTCTGTATAGGGTACATACAGTTTATTAGGCCAGTTAACTAGTGTTCCGTTACTCTATAGGGTACAGACAGTTTATTGAGCCAGTTAACTAGTGTTCCGTTACTCTATAGGGTACAGACAGTTTATTGAGCCAGTTAACTAGTGTTCTGTTTCTGTATAGGGTACAGGTAGTTTATTGAGCCAGTTAACTAGTGTTCTGTTTCTGTATAGGGTACAGACAGTTTATTGAGCCAGTTAACTAGTGTTCCGTTACTCTATAGGGTACAGACAGTTTATTGAGCCAGTTAACTAGTGCTCCGTTTCTGTATAGGGTACAGACAGTTTATTGAGCCAGTTAACTAGTGTTCTGTTTCTGTATAGGGTACATACAGTTTATTAGGCCAGTTAACTAGTGTTCCGTTACTCTATAGGGTACAGACAGTTTATTGAGCCAGTTAACTAGTGTTCCGTTACTCTATAGGGTACAGACAGTTTATTGAGCCAGTTAACTAGTGTTCTGTTTCTGTATAGGGTACAGGTAGTTTATTGAGCCAGTTAACTAGTGTTCTGTTTCTGTATAGGGTACAGACAGTTTATTGAGCCAGTTAACTAGTGTTCCGTTACTCTATAGGGTACAGACAGTTTATTGAGCCAGTTAACTAGTGCTCCGTTTCTGTATAGGGTACAGACAGTTTATTGAGCCAGTTAACTAGTGTTCTGTTTCTGTATAGGGTACATACAGTTTATTAGGCCAGTTAACTAGTGTTCCGTTACTCTATAGGGTACAGACAGTTTATTGAGCCAGTTAACTAGTGTTCCGTTACTCTATAGGGTACAGACAGTTTATTGAGCCAGTTAACTAGTGTTCCGTTACTCTATAGGGTACAGGTAGTTTATTTGTATCTCATTAACACAATCAAAATAAAGCATTATGATAGAATGGAGTCTTGCTGTTACTAATCTCTCCCTCTACTATCCCTGCATACATGACCTACTATCTCACCCCTGTCCTTGTTACTCACCCACTGACAACCATGAATATATCCTCTACTCTCTCTATATCTACTCTATTGCACAGTTAATGGGGAGTCAAAACACATATACTCAGGGTAAACATGACTATTTTATAGACCGCTGAATTTATTAGCCTGCATGGCGAGATATGTTTTGCATAAAGTGATAGTCAGCAGTACTGTTACTGCCTGACTCAACTGCTCTGTTAATGTGTCGTCATGTGGTATCTACTGCAAGGTGATTGGCGAATCGAAGTAAGTCAAGATTATTTATGCAGTGAGGCGGAACATTCACAGCTTTGCAGATAGAAATGTAACATAGAGCTAACTTGATTCCTTATTCTATTTGACAGACGTATTTATATTGGATCGTCCTGCACCTTCAGGGTCTTATTTATTAGTGCACACTGAAGCAAACTGTTTTGCAACAGAAAAACCAAAACGTTTCTTAATGAACAGTTCAGTATTTCCCTCCCTGTTTCAGTCCATTGTCTTTTGTTTGGTGCCAATTTAATATGATCCTGAAAACATCAGTTCAGAGATATCAATGTGATTGGCTAAGTAAAACCATTTGAGCATCGGATTCGATGAGTTACAGGAAGTAAATTAATTTGAATGATTTTGATTGGTGCTTTCATTGTTTCCTCAGGATAAAGGAATGGGTGGAGCAGATGCAGCAGGAGTTGGTCACACTGACGGACACAGCCAGCGGAGTGCAGAACCTCATACAGGTGGGACACACAGAAACACCTTGTAAACATAGGAACACAGACGTGCACAAACGTGCATATTTTTATTTATTTTAAATGTATTTTACCTTTATTTTACTAGGCAATTCAGTTAAGAACAAATTCTTATTTTCAATGACGGCCTAGGAACAGTGGGTAAACTGTGAGAGGATTGCACCACACTCCTCTCAAACGCACAGGAAGCTTGCAACCCCATAGTCACACATCCACAACTCTGGATTTCAACAATCAATATACACACGCGCACACACATATACGCGCACACACACACACACGTGCACACACACATGCGCACACATACTCCTGACCTCTCCTGTTTGATGTGTGTCACATCCAATACAATGATGGTTGTCACAACAGATCTGGACTTTACAAAGTGCCATCTCATTAGTGATATGTGGGACATCTGCTTACAGTATTCTGCTAGGGGAATGTCCACACTCAAGGACTATCAGTGTCAACTCCAAACACCACATCCCTATCCCCTTCCCTAACAAGCTTACATGATATGGACAGTTAGGAGGAGCTGTTACTCTGGCTGCATCCCAAATGGCACCCTATTCCCTATGTAGGGGGCTCTGGTCATAAGTAGTGCACTATATGGGGAATAGGGTGCCTTTTGGGACACATCCCTTGTGTTGATTGCTATAACCCTATGACACCTCTCCTCCTCTTGCCTAGCCAGGCCTGATATGGAGCCTCTGTAATTATGTCTAGTTTAAATGTCACATGCACAAGTACAGTGAAAATGTCTTTCTTGCAAACCTATAGCCCAACAATGCAATAATCAATAACAATGTATAACCAGAAAACAAAAAAAGAATAAATAATTAAGAAATATGAAATGCACAATAATCATCACAGTAATTGTCAATGTACTTCAGATTCCTTTTGGATGACATTTTTCAGACACACACACAATGCATGACGTCCCAGGGACAACACACAGGCATGATTTCCCTTGAGCAACACAGTATTCTCAGGAAAATACCCATAACAGACACCATATCAGGGCTGCCTCTTGCCCTGCTTGTCATCACAGACATTTAGAAGATAAAAAACAGCAGACATCTTTACCATGATGGTGTTATACCACGTTTGGAGCTAATTTCCTGTCGCAGGCATCATTTGATGCTCATGGGGTGAGGGAAAATAGCTAGACTTTATGACCTAATCTTGACCCAATAGCATATATATATAGATAGAGAGTGGGATAATATTAATGGTCGACTGTACATTCCTTTGTCCTGTTGCAGTAGAATACATGTAGGTTTCCTTCATTGAGACCTCTGGCAGCATGGCTGCTTTGTTTACTACACAGGGGAGGGGATTGTATTTGCTTGTAAGCAGAAAGAGCATGTGGAGAATAACCATCAGTATCATTACTCATGGACAAGCAGAAACACATAGCACAGCCCCACAGAGGTTAGCTAAGTAAACACACACTTCCATACACAGACTTAGACACACACACACACACGCGCGTGCCCGCACACACATTCACATACTACAGGCCTGTGGTTTTAATGTCGGACCTAGAAAGCCCCTCCGGCTGCTAAATAATTGGCTGTTTGGCATTTCTGGTTTTTTATTGTTTAATTCCTCTTGCTGAAACATATTCCATATTCAGTAAATGGTGTTTGCCGTTGTGCTCCAATGTGGCATAATGTTGCCTGATTTACACTGGCATTGTACACACAGTGGTGTCATCATGATTTGACACATTTGACACATCTGACACATTTACATACATTTGGATTATTGTGTTCATTGTCCCTGCAAATAAATGCAATCAAGTACATTTTTTGTGACTATCCTCATAGGTACAATTCTAAGATACACAATGTCAATATTTTATCCAAGTATCACTCTCTCCTGATTGGTCCAGTGTCACCTTTGACCCTTGTTTCTCTCTCTTGATTGCTTCACTGTCACCTTTGACCCTCTATCTCCTGATTGGTGCAGATCTTCCAGAGCCACAGGAAGTACTTCAGTGTGGGGTCCAACGATGCCAGCCAGCTGGTGGCTAATGCAGCGGGGAACATCGAGAATCTCCTGGCCAACCGTTCTCGTGCTCTCAAGGTGAGTACCAGTTCATAGCAGTCCACACACACACACACACACACACACACACACACACACACACACACACACACACACACACACACACACACACACACACACACACACACACACACACACACACACACACACACACACACACACACACACACACACATAGATGCAGACAAAGTCACACACACACGCACCTTAATACCAAGAAAGAAGGGTATGAAACCCATCTCCTGGAGGGCTGCAGTGTCTGCAGGTTGTTGTTTCTCACTCGCACTTGATTCATCGCATCATTGCACAGATTGGCTTCATTTCACAGATTGGATAAATTAGTCCCTTTCAAAATGAAAGACTGACCAACAGCAGTAGCCCATAATTGAGTACATTCTCAGTATGTTTCAACTGGATTAAATGTGTGTGGAAATCCTTATAGCGCTGAGACTTCAATAGACCGTGTTAGAAAAGGCAAATTGATGATATCGGAAATGATGACCAAGAATGCGAGCTATTTGTTGTTGAATTAGGTTAGTGATAGGCTTAGGGCGAAAGGGGGGCAAATCCCACTTGTGGTTAACAAATATCATACTGCCATATTTTCCTTTATGACTAGACAATGTCAGACTCAAAGTTCTCCTCGCTGTGTCCTGATGCCCTCTGTATAATACCTATCCCATCCACATAACTTTCTCCTACCACCACCTGAGTAAAGTCAATTAAAGTCCCCAGGCATTGTTTGTCTCGATCAATCAGGATCGATCTGGCTTGGGCCAGAATTCAATTAAGTCTGTGGGTTGCCGTGGTAGCAGGTGTTAATGACCCTGTCAGTCATCAGCCCCTTTGTTTTTCTCACATCACAATAATTGCAGTCAGGTTTTAACGAGATAGTTGTTTTCTTTGTTTCGCATTGTGATAAAAATACAATGCTGACACACACTGTTAGACACACACACACACTGCTGATAGATTAGGTAATGGGGTAAATAGATGGAGATAGATAGAGATGTAATGCAACATTTGTTCTGAGCTCTGATAAACACCATCTGTCAGGTTTCACCTGCACGCGTCACAGAGGGTGTTCAGTTCTGAATGTTTAACTCTTCACTGGACGTGTGGATTGAGGGAGGGAAGGAGAGAGAAGGGGGGGAGTGATATGTGGAAGAAGAAGAGAGGAATGGAGAAAGAGAGGGATGGAGGATGGGAGAGATGGTTGGAGAGGGGGATGGAGGGAGAGAAAGGAGGGAATAGAGAAAGAGAGGGATGGAGGATGGGAGAGATGGTTGGAGAGGGGGATGAGGGAGAGAAAGAGAGGAATAGAGAAAGAGGGATGGAGGATGGGAGAGATGGTTGGAGAGGGGATGGAGGGAGAGAAAGGGGGATGGCTAAGGTATTTTGACTAGAAGACATTATTAATAAACACATGCAGCTGATTTTGAGTCGGTTGAGAACAAATTGTTACTTATAATGATGTTCCTGGCAAGTGGCGAGGGGCAGGTTGGGCGATGAACAATGGCCAGTGGAGTGTTTGCATGGAGGATTAATGAGCAGACTGACCTGCCAGTGGCCCTCAGGGTAATGAGGCGGAACTGAATCTGCTTATAGTGATTGACAGAGAAATAGACCTGACTGTAGATAGAGAGAGAGACCTGACTGTAGATAGATAGATAGAGAGATAGATCTGACTGTAGATATATATAGAGATCTGACTGTAGATAGATAGAGAGACCTGACTGTAGATAGATAGAGAGAACTGACTGTAGATAGATAGAGAGACCTGACTGTAGATAGATAGAGAGAACTGACTGTAGATAGATAGAGAGAACTGACTGTAGATAGATAGAGAGACCTGACTGTAGATAGATAGAGAGAACTGACTGTAGATAGATAGAGAGACCTGACTGTAGATAGATAGAGAGAACTGACTGTAGATAGATAGAGAGAACTGACTGTAGATAGATAGAGAGAACTGACTGTAGATAGATAGAGAGACCTGACTGTAGATAGATAGAGAGAACTGACTGTAGATAGATAGAGAGACCTGACTGTAGATAGATAGAGAGAACTGACTGTAGATATATATAGAGATCTGACTGTAGATAGATAGAGAGAACTGACTGTAGATAGATAGAGAGACCTGACTGTAGATAGATAGAGAGACCTGACTGTAGATAGATAGATAGATAGAGAGATAGATCTGAATGTAGATAGATAGAGAGACCTGACTGTAGATAGATAGAGAGACCTGACTGTAGATAGATAGATAGATAGAGAGATAGATCTGACTGTAGATAGATAGAGAGAACTGACTGTAGATAGATATAGAGATCTGACTGTAGATAGATAGAGAGACCTGACTGTAGATAGATAGAGAGACCTGACTGTAGATAGATAGATAGAGAGATAGATCTGAATGTAGATATATATAGAGATCTGAATGTAGATAGATAGAGAGAACTGACTGTAGATAGATATAGAGATCTGACTGTAGATAGATAGAGAGACCTGACTGTAGATAGATAGAGAGACCTGACTGTAGATAGATAGATAGAGAGATAGATCTGAATGTAGATATATATAGAGATCTGAATGTAGATAGATAGAGAGAACTGACTGTAGATAGATATAGAGATCTGACTGTAGATAGATAGAGAGACCTGACTGTAGATAGATAGAGAGACCTGACTGTAGATAGATAGATAGAGAGATAGATCTGAATGTAGATATATATAGAGATCTGAATGTAGATAGATAGAGAGACCTGACTGTAGATAGAGAGAGAGACCTGACTGTAGATAGATAGAGATACCTGACTGTAGATAGATAGAGATACCTGACTGTAGATAGATAGAGAGACCTGACTGTAGATAGATATAGAGACCTGACTGTAGATAGAGAGAGAGACCTGACTGTAGATAGAGAGAGAGACCTGACTGTAGATAGAGAGAGAGACCTGACTGTAGCTAGATAGAGAGACCTGACTGTAGATAGAGAGAGAGACCTGACTGTAGCTAGATAGAGAGACCTGACTGTAGATAGAGAGAGAGACCTGACTGTAGATAGATAGAGATACCTGACTGTAGATAGATAGAGATACCTGACTGTAGATAGATATAGAGACCTGACTGTAGATGGATAGAGAGACCTGACTAGATAGATAGAGATACCTGACTGTAGATAGATAGAGATACCTGACTGTAGATAGATAGAGATACCTGACTGTAGATAGATAGAGAGACCTGACTGTAGATCGATATGTAGACCTGACTGTTTTAGAGATATACACTGTAGACTGTAGATAGTTAGACTACATTAAGGGGGATTTAGGATGCCTGATCCACAGTGTGAGCTGACCGTGGGAGAAAGGGAGGGCGTTGAGCGTGTGTGATAATTACCCACAGAAAGAGAGGGATGACCGAGTGTGTTTGTGTGTACATGCACGTGTCTGTATCCATCTCTGAGTGTGTGCACCTGCATGTGTTCCTGTTTGTGTGTGTGCCATGACAGTAGTGTTCCAGACCATTCTATCATCCATTAGGCCCCTTAGTGAGACAACAACACCAGGCCCTATTACACTATTCAACCAGGAACACTCTCCTCTCACAACACCAGGCTCCTATTACACTATTCAACCAGGACCACTCTCCTGTCACAACACCAGGCTCCTATTACAATGTTCAACCAGGACCACTCTCCTGTCACAACACCAGGCTCCTATTACACTATTCAACCAGAAACACTCTCCTCTCACAACACCAGGCCCTATTACACTATTTAACCAGGACCACTCTCCTCTCACAACTCCAGGCCCTATTACACTATTCAACCAGGACCACTCTCCTCTCACAACACCAGGCTCCTATTACACTATTCAACCAGGACCACTCTCCTCTCACAACACCAGGCCCTATTACACTATTCAACCAGGACCACTCTCCTCTCACAACACCAGGCCCTATTACACTATTCAACCAGGACCACTCTCCTCTCACAACACCAGGCCCTATTACACTATTCAACCAGGACCACTCTCCTCTCACAACACCAGGCCCTATTACACTATTCAACCAGGACCACTCTCCTCTCACAACACCAGGCTCCTATTTGGGCCCATTCAACAGCTCTCTCTCTCTAGCTCTGTCTCTAGCTCTCTCACTATAACAGTCTCTCTCCCTTCTCTACCTTCAAATACTCCAATATGAACACGCTAGCTCTCTCAAAGACTTCCATCAACACAATGGCCTGCTACACACTATACCACAGAACATAGGAAAGAAAACAGGATGTCCGTGTTACTTGTCAAGAAGAAACGGAAAGTGAATTCATTTCAGCTGTTATTCTGTATCATCTAATACATTTAGGTTTGTTTCTTTTGAGAGGTCATGTTTTGCAATGCTGCCATGGCAACAATGCTAGCTAGTCATATTAGATGTGATAGTGTGCAATGTGGCAAGGTACAACTGAATTAATTTAAAACAATGTCCTCTGATTTCCGGAAAAATGTAGATTCTATTCTTATCACTTAACTTATTCAGAAAGGTGCAACCTGTGAGTGTTCAGATAAAAATGCATCATGTAGAAAAGACATTGTACTCTGCCATGTAGAATCATAAATATTGTCATCTCTACTCATTATATTTTATCGGCAACTTTCTCGAAGGAAGACCCCACTGAATTATCCTCTTAGTCCGATATGCACAGTAGTACATTTCTTCTCTGTCACACTAGGCTGCAGGTAGCCTAACAGTTAGAGCGTTGGGACAGTAACCGCAAGGTTGCTTGTTCACATCCCCGAGCCAGCAAGGTGGAAAAATCTGCTATTCTGCCCTTGAGCAAGGACTGCTCCACGGGCACTGATGACATCGATTAAGGCAGCCCCCACACCTGTTTCAAAGGGGTTGGGTTAAATGTGGAAGGCACATTTCAGTTGATTGCATTCAGTTGTGCAACTGACTAGGTTTCCACTAGCCCAAAAGATCAACCTGTTCTGTACATCTTTGCACCCCCGATGTATTCTGTTCCTTTCCCAGATGTCTGAGAAACTGATAGAGGCATTTCCCTTTTGTTACTATGGTAGCCGTCTCTGGTGGCTAAGCGCGAGGGGCGAATGTGATTGTCGAGCCGGCACAATTCAATTAAAATGTTGGCTGCTGTCATTAACTTAATAAGCAGCCATTTTGGGTTAGGAGCAGGTTGATGTGATGCCTGTCTGTTCTTTCAGTCTGATTCAGTGGCAACTCTTGATGCTCAAATTAAATCACATTTTATTTGTCACATACACATGGTTATCAGATGTTAATGCGAGTGTAGCAAAATGCTTGTGCTTCTAGTTCCGACAATGCAGTAATAACCAACGAGTAATCTAACCTAACAATTTCACAACAACTACCTTATACACACAAGTGTAAAGGGATGAAGAATATGTACATAAAGATATATGAATGAGTGATGGTGCAGAACGGCATAGGCAAGATGCAGTAGATGGTATCGAGTACAGTATATACATATGAGATGAGTAATGTAGGGTATGTAAACATATAAAAGTGGCATAGTTTAAAGTGGCTAGTGATACATGTATTACATGAAGATGGCAAGATGCAGTAGGTGGTATAGAGTACAGTATATACATATGAGATATGTAGTGTAGTGTATGTAAACATTATATTAAGTGGCATTGTTTAAAGTGGCTAGTGATACATTTTTTTACATCCATTTTTCCAATATTAAAGTGGCTAGAGATGAGTCATGTTAATCATAAGGCATACCCCCCCCGCCCCTCTTCTTACCAGAAAGATGCTAGTTTCTGTCAGCGCAATGCGTGAAGAAACCAGCTGGCTGTACCGACTTCCATAGCGTGTCTCGAGTGAGCCATGTTTCCGTGAAGCAAAGAACGTTAGTCTCTGATGTCTCTCTGGAAGGCAACCCTTGCTCGGATTTCATCAACCTTGTTGTCAAGAGACTGGACATTGGCGAGTAGTATGCTAGGGAGTGGTGCACGATGTGCCCGTCTCCGGAGCCTGACCAGAAGACCACTTCGTCTGCCCCTTTTACGGCGTCGTTGTTATGGTTCGCCTGCTGGGATCCGATCCATTGTCCTGGGTGGTGGGCAAAACACAGGATCCGCTTCAGGAAAGTCGTTTTCCTAGTTTGTTGTGGTGTCAAAGAGAGGATGGTGGAAATGACAGGGTCTGTTGTGGTGTGATACAGAGGGTGGTGGAGATAACAGGGTCTGTTGTGGTGTGATACAGCTGATGTTGAAGGTAGAGAGGATGTGGAGATAACAGCCAGGTCTGTTGTGGTGTGATACAGATGATGTTGAAGGTAGAGAGGATGTGGAGATAACAGGGTCTGTTGTGGTGTGATACAGAGGATGGTGAAGGTAGAGAGGATGTGGAGATAACAGGGTCTGTTGTGGTGTGATACAAAGGATGATGAATGTAGAGAGGATGTGGAGATAACAGGGTCTGTTGTGGTGTGATACAGAGGATGGTGAAGGTAGAGAGGATGTGGAGATAACAGGGTCTGTTGTGGTGTGATACAAAGGATGATGAATGTAGAGAGGATGTGGAGATAACAGGGTCTGTTGTGGTGTGATACAGAGGATGGTCAAGATGGAGAGGTTGGCAATAGACAGGGTTTCCTTCCTGTAATAAGGGGTAAGTGAAGATGGGAGCAACTGTTTTAGAAACACACACCCAAATGCACACGCATACACACTCACACTTTTAAAAACACATACTACGACACTTTTAGACACTTAGACACACACACACACACACACATGCCCTGCTTCCCCTACTCTCACAGAGGGAGACTGAGATGAGATCACTGATCCTTAATTAGGGCTATATAATGAGGAGGACAGGGTGTGGTGGAGAGAGGCTGGATATTCTCACTTCCTCTCTTTCCATCTCTCCTTCTCTGCTGTCTCTCTTTCAGTTTCCGCTTCTTTCCTTTTCCGCTTTCTCTCTCTCTCGCTCTCTAGCTCTCTCTTTCTGGTCTGCTTGTTTGGCAGACATTGGCAGGGTATCTGATGGTGTGCCAGATGCGGCTGTGACTGTGCAGGCACCCTGAGGGCATGAGCACCAGCTGTACATGTGCAGGGCTCACCTCATGGCTCTTTGCCTCTTTCTGTCTTCCTCCTTACTTTCTCTCGCTCCCTGTCATGCCCACATTCTTTCCCATAATGCAGGGCCTTCTCTTTCTCATTCCTGCATCCCCCCCTTCCCTGTCTCTATCTCTCTCTGGTCGTGTCTACACCTCTGACTTCTGCTGTCAGAATACGAAGATCGCATTGAAAAGGCGGGTCTAGACGCATTAAAGTGGCTATGTGGTGTAGAGGTCGACCGATTAATCGGAATGGCCGATTAATTAGGGCAGAACTCAAGTTTTCAAAACAATCGGTAATTGGCATTTTTGGACACAGATTATGGCCGATTACATTGCACTCCACGAGGAGACTGCTTGGCAGGCTGACTCCCTGTTATCGAGTGCAGCAAGGAGCCAAGGTAAGGTGCTAGCTAGAATTAAACTTATCTTAGAAAAAACTATCAATCTCAACATAATCACTAGTTAACTACACATGGTTGATGATATTACTAGTTTATCTAGCTTGTCCTGTGTTGCATATAATCAATACTGTGCCTGTTAATTTATCATTGAATCACAGCCTATTTCACCAAACGGGTGATTTGACAAGCGAATTAGCGAAAAAGCACCTTCGTTGCACCAATGTGTACCTAACCATAAACATCAATGCCTTTCTTAAAATCAATACACAAGTATATATTTTTAAACCTGTATATTTAGTTAATATTGCCTGCTAACATGAATTTATTTTAACTAGGGAAATTGTGTCTCTTCTCTTGCGTTCTGTGCAACAGAGTCAGGGTATATGCAGCAGTTTGGGACGCACTAAAGTGCCTATAAGAACATCCAATAGTCAAAGGTGTATGAAATATAAATGGTATAGAGAGAAATAGTCCTATAATAACTACAACCTAAAACTTCTTACCTGGGAATATTGAAGACACATGTTAAAAGGAACCACCAGCTTTCATATGTTCTCATGTTCTGAGCAAGAAACTCAAGCTAACTCACGTTAGCTTTCTTACATGGCACATATTGCACTTATACTTTCTTCTCCAACGCTTTGTTTTTGCATTAACCAAATGGAACATGTGTCATTATTTATTTGAGACTAAATTGATTTTATTGATGTATTATATTAAGTTAAAATAAGTGTTCATTCAGTATTGTTGTAATTCTCATTATTACGAATATATAAAAATCGTCCGATTAATCGGTATCTGTATCAGCATTGAAAAATCATCATCGGTCGACCTCTAATGTGGTGTGATTGTGTTCAGATCTGTCTGACCACTTCAGGAGGTGGTCAGGGATGCATTGTGTACGGGTTTTCTCCTCAGTCTAGATGCCATCAGGCCTCCAGCACATACAGTGGACGATGTCATCAGCACTCATCCCACAAGTCTCCAGAAAGCGTGTGTTTTGTGCCCGAGAGGCACCTTTTCATTATAATGTTGGTGGAAATACATTCCTACCGTGTAAGGAACTTGTTTACTGGCCACATAAATGCTAGGCAGCTAGCTAATATTTAGAAAAATAATGCTAACCCGTTTGCAATCCTTTTAGCGTTGCTTGCTAGCTTGCTGGCTAGCTACAGACTTTAGCTGGCTAGTTATCTACAGTTAGTTAGCTACTGCAATCAGTTGTTGTTGTGTTATCATATTTAGCCTATTTCAATGTTTGTAGAATGCATACTGGCATTTGAATATAGCGTTGGAAAAGGGAATCCGGACACACTGTGGATGTCACGGGCGTCGTAAGAAGTGGACCAAAGTCCAGCGTGGTGAGCGTACATTTCTGTTTATTTAGGTAAATGTCGCCAACAAAGAAACGACCGTGAAGCTTACAGGGCTATAGTTCCACTAACAAAAGTCAACTACCCACACTGAAAGGAGGGAAAAAGGGCTACCTAAATATGATTCCCAATCAGAGATAACGATAGACAGCTGTCCCTGATTGAGAACCATAACCGGCCAACACATAGAAACACAAATCATAGAAATAAAGGACATAGAATGCCCACCCAAATCACACCCTGACCAAACCAAAAAGAGACATAAAAAAGGCTCTCTAAGGTAAGGGTGTGACAGTGGACAAGGTAGGTGTATGTAGGTGTACACCTTAAATGTACACCTTAAATTTAGGTGTACAGTAGATGCATGAATTCCATGATCAGAACTCTATGATCAAAATACTAAAGCTGCATGAACTGTCAAGTCTAGACACGTCTTCTCTCTCTCTTTCTCTCCTTCTTCTTGTCTCTCATCTCTTTCTGCCTTGAGCTTGCAGTGCATCCAAACTTACATACAAATTTGCAGTGTCAAGTCACTGATCCCTTAACTTAGCTCGTAGCTCTTAACTTAGCTCTTAAACCCAATGACTTCTGTATCAGCTTACATTTCTAGACTGTCCCTCATAGTTAGGACTATATCTGGGTTTGCCCTTAGCTAAAGTCCAAGTGCCCAAACAAAGACTCTGGTCATTGACCAAACAAACATTCTAATAACGTTACGAGAATGTTACCTGGGCATTATTCTAGTCTAATGTAATGACATAAATCAGTCTGTCATCAAAGCAGTAAATCTCTCTGATAACTTCTTTGTTATGTCAGTGGGTCAGCCATGTTTCTTAGTGTCATTAGATTTGTGCTTCTGTTATCAGCTCTCCCAAATAGAAGTTGTAGACACATACATATACACAAACCCCCTGTTTCCACTCTGATCTTTCTTTCTCTCAATCCTTCCCCCTCTCCTCTCTTTCTGTTCTCTCTTATTCTCCAACTTCCATCTGTCTAATTATTCTCTTTTCCCCCTGTCAGCTCTTCTCTTTCCCCCTGTCAGTTCTTCTCTTTCCCCCTGTCAGTTTTTCTCTTTCCCCCTGTCAGCTATTCTCTTTCCCCCTGTCAGTTCTTCTCTTTCCCCGTCAGTTCTTCTCTTTCCCCCTGTCAGCTCTTCTCTTTCCCCTTGTCAGCTCTTCTCTTTCCCCCTGTCAGTTCTTCTCTTTCCCCCTGTCAGTTCTTCTCTTCCTTCTCTTTCCCCCTGTCAGCTCTTCTCTTTCCCCCTGTCAGTTCTTCTCTTTCTTCTCTTTCCCCTTGTCAGTTATTTTCTTTCCCCCTGTCAGTTCCTCTCTTTCCCACTGTCATCTCTTTTCTTTCCCCCTGTCAGTTCTTCTCTTTCCCCCTGTCAGTTCTTCTCTTTCCCCCTGTCAGCTCTTCTCTTTCCCCCTGTCAGTTCTTCTCTTTCTTCTCTTTTCCCCCTGTCAGCTCTTCTCTTTCCCCCTGTCAGTTCTTCTCTTTCCCCCTGTCAGCTCTTCTCTTTCCCCCTGTCAGCACTTCTCTTTCCCCCTGTCAGTTCTTCTCTTTCCCCCTGTCAGCTCTTCTCTTTCCCCATGTCAGCTCTTCTCTTTCCCCCTGTCAGTTCTTCTCTTTCCCCCTGTCAGTTCTTCTCTTTCCCCCTGTCAGTTCTTCTCTTTCCCCCTGTCAGTTCTTCTCTTTCCCCCTGTCAGCTCTTCTCTTTCCCCCTGTCAGCTCCTCTCTTTCCCCCTGTCAGTTCTTCTCTTTCCCCCTGTCAGTTCTTCTCTTTCCCCCTGTCAGTTCCTCTCTTTCTATAACGATCGTTGTTGGAAGGATTGGACCAAGGTGAGGCGTGGAAGGCGTTCCTCATGTTTATTAATGTGAACCAGCAACAAAACAATAAAGAGTAACAAAACAAACGTGCAACTTTGTAGTGCAAAAAGGCTACAATACAAAAACAAGATCCCACACACAACAGGTGGAAAAGGCTGCCTAAATATGATCCCCAATCAGAGACAATGATAGACAGCCGCCTCTCATTGGGAACCATACTAGGCCAACCTAGAAATGAAAAACTAGAATGCCCACCCTAGTCACACCCTGACCTAACCAAATAGAGAAATAAAAGGATCTCTAAGGCCAGGGTGTGACACTTTCCCTCTGTCAGCTCTTCTCTTTCCCCCTGTCAGTTCTTCTCACATGCTGACTAGACCGGGCATGCGCGTGCATCCCACGTTTTTGTCCATCCACACCAGACGCGATCAGGACGCAGGTTGAAATATCAAAACAAACTCTGAACCACTTATATTTATTTGGGGACAGGTCAAAATGCATGAAACATTCATGTCCATTTAGCTAGCTAGCTTGCTGTTGCTAGCTAATTTGTCCTGGGAAAAAAACGTTGGGTTATTTTACCTGAAATGCACAAGGTCCTCTCCTCCGACAATTAATCCACTGATAAAATGGTAAACCGAGTTAGTTTCTAGTGATCTCTCCCCCAGTCTTCTTCTTCTTCTTTGGACTTTATATGGCAGTTGGCAACCAACTTTAAGGTGCATTACTACTACTGGACTGGAGTGTGGACCTCAGTTCAACTTTCAATCATCCACATGGGTATAGGCTCCTAAAAACCAATGAGGAGATGGGCTGGGACTTCTATTTTAGCTCTTGGCTACTTATTTTTTTTGCAACGCTTGCGCATGTAATACGAGCAGTGTGGTCAGCATGTTAGCCCTCATATCTTTCTTTCCCTCACTCTCACCTTGCCCTCCCTGTCACGTTCTGACCTTAGTTCCTTTATTTTGTCTTTGTGTTAGTATGGTCAGGGCGTGAGTTGGGGTTTATGTTGTGTTTATGTGTTTGGCCTGGTATGGTTCTCAATCAGAAGCAGGTGTCGTTCGTTGTCTCTGATTGAGAATCATACTTAGGTAGCCTTTTCCCACCTGTGTTTTGTGGGTGAATGTTTTCTGTTTAGTGTATGTCACCTTTCAGAACTGTTTAGTTTCATTCTCCGTTGTTATTTTGTTGAGTGTTCTGGGGAATAAATTAACATGGACACGTACCACGCTACATATTGGTCCGATCTCTCCTACTCCTCCTCAGACGAGGACGACAAACGTTACACTCCCTTTCTTTTTCTTCCTCTGTCTCTCTCTATTTATATTGTCTCCGTATCCTGTGGCGCTCCTCCGTGATTTGTTACTGCAGGGCAGTGGGAAATGGATGCTTAACACTCATTGTTGAAAAGAAGGACATTTTTCACTTCATAAATAGGCTTCTGAGAAACTCTGGTCTCTTTTTCTCTTCCCCTCCCGTCCTCTCCTCTCTTTTTCTGGTCTCTCTCTCTCTGTTCCTATGACTCAGAGCCTCCCCCGCTTTAGTATGCTCAGATTACCTCTGTCATTACTCCGGTGCACAAATGGAAGAGCCCACACATTCTCAATAGCACACTCTCACTACAGGGCTTTCTAGGGCTGTCCCTGGTTAATATCACTGACTGAAAGTGCTTGGTGCTTAGTGCTTAGTGCTTAGTGCTTAGTGCTTAGTGCGTGTGCGTGTGTGTGTTTGTGTGTGTGTGTGTGTGTGTGTGTGTGTGTGTGTGTGTGTGTGTGTGTGTGTGTGTGTGTGTGTGTGTGTGTGTGTGTGTGTGTGTGTGTGTGTGTGTGTGTGTGCGCGTGTGTGTGGTCTTTCTACATGGTACCTACTGGATAGATCTGACCTCTCTTTGACTTATATCGCTCCAGACGCCTGCTGTCTTTGATACCGTGGCCACCTTTGTCTGTCTCTCTCTCTGTCTCTTCATTCATTATTTATTCCCCTTTTTACACCAGTCTTAGACTGGCCCTGTAGTCCAAGTCGTCAGAGCTGCGTAGAGATGTGATGTTATGTTCACAGGTGCCAGACTTCCATCCATTAAATAATGCAGTTATTACAAAGTTTTAGATGATAATATGCATTGACACTCAGCTTGGGGGGTTTGTACTGACCTGACAATCTAAGTAACGTTATACAAAAATCCCCATAAAAATCTGTCAGTTTAATTTTAAGCTGGAGATGTGGTTTTTTTTGCATGGGTTGCGTCTCAATTCACAACATCCTCCTATGTCGCCCTTCCTCATCAGCGGTGCAAAGTGACAGAGCTACAGTGCTGTTTGTAGACCATGAAGCATTCCGGAAAACGGTCTTCTCACGAAAACGTCTGGGGCATCCGAAAAGGACTCGTTTGTAGTCGGTAACACTAATGTGCCAACTTTTGTCCAAACCGTTTTGGGCTACAAACTAATATGACCCCACTGTAGAAAGGGGAGACTCTCACGAACAAGATGGTGTTCACCACAAGTGTCACGGGACTCGTCTAAAGGTAACTCATACAAATGAATGGAGGTATGGAGGTAGTTTTGTGCCAACAAAAGTAAGGGGATAAATATATATATATTTCCTGAGCTTTCTTAAAAATAAGGGGATAAATATATATATATATTTCCTGAGCTTTCTTATATCTCCTTGATATAGGACAGACACTTCAAAACCTTATTCCTTAAAGTTCATTTTTTACTATTTTTGCCATTTATGAATGTGTTATTCAATGTCTTTCTATGGGCTATAGTAGTAAAGCATTCTGGGACATGCCGAATATTCCAGAATGTTCAAAAGTTAGAGGAAGAGAAAAAGAGCTGGAGCAAGAGAAGGTTATTCCATCTCAATGCATTGAAGGATCATCTTCTGGGACATTGAATCCACCCGTGGGTGGATACTTGTTGACAAAAGTGACACAACTTTGGGGAACTACAGACAGACAGACAGACTGACCAGATTGACCCTGAGTGGTGCACACCATAATTCAGACAAGGAGAGAAAGAGATATAGAAGAGCAATCGATGGATGGGTAAATGGAGAGAGAGAGAGAGAGAGAGAGAGGGAGTGCCAGACACAGTGACAATAGAGCAAGAGAGATTAGCCTAAGAGGGAGGAACAAAAGAGAGGGAAAGAGGAGGAAGGGCAGAAAGAAAGACTATGAAGACAGAGTAGCCATCGTGCATTTGAATATTGATTGGGTGTGAGTTGATTTTATCCTGTGGGATTACATTAGCTCTTTGGCTCCATGTTTAAAAGCCTTTGGGCTCCACAACAGATCCAAAGCCACAGTTTGTGTTGAACCACAGTCTGTTGAGTTGATTTGTCTCTCTGTGTGCAGTGTTTGACTCTCCAGGTTGGTGGAATAAGAAACAAAAGTTACCTAGTTAGAAGTTAGTCCAGAAGCCTTGTTTGCGGTTAGGATGGAGTGTGAAGTTTAACACCATGTGGAGATGGCTACGCTGATTGTTTTTGAGCTCTTGTTACCGTTGCTGCCACATGGGAACCCAGGCGTCGCCATGGAGCTCGGCGCCACGAATGCTACCGGATTGCCGGTTGGCATGACACTCGTTTGCTAAGCAACGCCGGCTTCATAAACAGATGCTGCGTTGGTTCCCAGTGTGCTATACTTAGCTTCCCCAGCTACCTATCCAATGCCACAACAACCTAACAAAAAACATCCATCTAAGTACTTCCTTTTTATCATTGAATGTGTTTGTGGATATCTTTACACTGGAAGGAAATACAGGTGCAGCTTTCACTCCTTGATGTTTTGGCCATCTTGGCATTCATCACAATAAGTCTTGGCATTCATCACAATAAGTCTTGGCATTCATCACAATAAGTCTTGGCATTCATCACAATAAGTCTTGACATTCGTCACAATAAGTCTTGGCATTCGTCACAATAAGTCTTGGCATTCATCACAATAAGTCTTGGCATTCATCACAATAAGTCTTGACATTCATCACAATAAGTCTTGGCATTCGTCACAATAAGTCTTGGCATTCGTCACAATAAGTCTTGACATTCGTCACAATAAGTCTTGGCATTCGTCACAATAAGTCTTGGCATTCGTCACAATAAGTCTTGGCATTCGTCACAATAAGTCTTGGCATTCGTCACAATAAGTCTTGGCATTCGTCACAATAAGTCTTGGCATTCGTCACAATAAGTCTTGGCATTCGTCACAATAAGTCTTGGCATTCGTCACAATAAGTCTTGGCATTCGTCACAATAAGTCTTGACATTCATCACAATAAGTCTTGGCATTCGTCACAATAAGTCTTGACATTCATCACAATAAGTCTTGACATTCATCACAATAAGTCTTGGCATTCATCACAATAAGTCTTGGCATTCGTCACAATAAGTCTTGGCATTCGTCACAATAAGTCTTGGCATTCGTCACAATAAGTCTTGACATCCATCACAATAAGTCTTGGCATTCATCACAATAAGTCTTGGCATTCATCACAATAAGTCTTGGCATTCATCACAATAAGTCTTGGCATTCATCACAATAAGTATTGGCATTCATCACAATAAGTCTTGGCATTCATCACTATAAGTCTTGGCATTCATCACAATAAGTCTTGGCATTCATCACATTAAGTCTTGGCATTCCAAGCACTAGTTACGAAATCTGAACAATCCAGCTGGCTCCATCGACTAAACTAAGGAGAATGGTAACAATAGACAGCCATGAAACGAGGCGTTGTAATGTAATCTAATGTTGGTTAATTACAATGGAGTCACTCAGTGTCTGGGACTCAGTCATTATTCCTGGCTGGTCTATCACAGGAGGAGGTGACAAACTGTGGGTCATTAAACACTGGAGTTTAACCCTCATAATGACACACTACACACTCAGTCTTGACATTATGCATAGATGTACGCACGTATGCGCATACACACAATATGGTGTGTGTGTTCGTGTTTACTTATACAAAACAAGGAGCATTTGTAGCCCAGGCCAAGTCTAATAAATTGCATTAGTATCACAAACACATCTGTCCAAAAAATGAATTTATTCATCCCCTGATTGATGTTGTATGCAGAATGTGAAATCATGGTTATTATCACAGGGGAAATGATATTGATGGCATTTGGGAGAGTATTACTGGTTCACTTCAGAGTAACTTCCTCATTGAATAAGCACCCAGCTGATTGATCTGAACAGAGGGTGTAATTCATATTGGCTAGCTAGCAAGTGGCCTACAGTGGATGATATATTCCATCTTACAGCATGGTTAAATGCATGCTGGGCAAAGGAAATTAGGAATGCTGTTATGCTGTTTCTATGGCAGCTCAAAGTGTGCAATTATGGGATGGATCCGAGAGAGACAGAGAGATCATACAAATTGTACTTTAGCCAGACACTCACATAATTATACACACACGCTCTTGCTTCCACTCTTCCCTCTGCTACTTTCTCTCTCTCTTCCGCCATCTCTCATCTAAATCTTACTTAGCTAGCACACACACACAGACACACACACACACACACAAAAGCCAGAGCCCCGTGGCTCAGTGTAAGATATTAGTGTGTTAAAGTGCTGGGGGCCTGAGGGACCCTTCATCTGGAGTTACTTTATGCTGGGCTTTGGCATGTTGACAGGTGGCACAACCCCACTGAGCAGCACAGAGCCAAAATGGCTCCTCTCCAGATCCACTAATGGCTCTTGCCCTGCTCCACTCCCTCTCACCCCATGCCTGCATGACGAGCCAGGGCAGGTGTAAACACTATGAGGTCACCATGCCTTGAGCCAACATGGCCACCTACCTGCTCATTAAATACATATTTTCCAGGCGACTGGGATGCATATTTAGCGGTGACCTTTGTCCAATGGCGTGGTCTAATTTTGCCGTGTAGGGGCCTTCCCGTGAGGTAATAGCAGATGGTTGGATGAAATGTAGTAACCACGGCAATGTCTCAATTTCTTCATTTGAAATGCTTCTTAATGTTACATGTTAGGCTTATACCGTATATACAGTATGCCTGGGTACCTGGGGTGGCAGGGAGCCTAGTGGTTAGAGCGTTGGCCAAGAAACCAAACGTTTGCTGGATGGAATCCCTGAGCTAACAGGGTAAAACATCTGTCATTCTGCCCCTGAACACGGAGGTTAACCATCTGTTCCCCGGTAAGCCGTCACTGTAAATAAGAATTTGTTCTTAACTGACTTACCTAGTTAAATAAAGGTTCAATTTTTAGCCACAGTCTGGTTTTTCAATACCGTCAAAACTATTTATTTTAAGTTTTTCAATACATTTGAATATTTGTAGCTACTTGTGCAATACGTTAGGAGATAAAGGGGTGGCAGGTAATCTAGTGGTTTGAGCGTTGGCCCAGAAACCGAACGGTTGCTGGATGGAATCCCTGAGCTGACAAGGTAAAACATCTGTCATTCTGCCCCTGAACAAAGCAGTTAACCCATTGTTCCCCGGTAGGCTGTCATTGAAAATAAGAATTTGTTCTTAACTGACTTGCCTGGTTAAATAAAGGTCAAATAAAAAATAAAAATTGTAAATAAGAGTTTGACCTTAACTAACTTGCCTAGTTAAAAAAATAAAGCAGTTTGTGTTCTTCATTTCACCTACCACATTATTTTAAATTATAAATCTTACCGTAGTTCCCCAGAACAGTTGAGCCAGTCTCTTGTTTGTAACAGCACAACGGGAGAAAGAAAACAGGAGCTGGTCAGTCCAGTGTCTGTTGTGCAGCACATATGAGGTGATGAAGTTACACTTGTGTCCAATTCACTACTAAATGTTTGCTATCAGATATCTCTTTGAGAAGTCAAAGAGCTCTGGATGAGTTACCTGTATAGCTGCCATTTTTTCCCCTGTGCTTCCTACTAGCATTTTGTTTCTCCTCTGTTCTTCTCCCCTCTGTGTACAGATGCTGCATGAAAGCATGAAAGCATACATCACAACTTTGTTCATTTGCACAATTTCTCTCATTCAGATTTGCTTGTAAATCTCCACACTAAAAAAAGACATTCAGTAGCTACTAGCTATGGGTGTATAACTGTATGAGCTGGATTTGCTTGTCTTTGCATTTAGTTTATGTTCCTTTTCGCTTGTTAGCATCCTACTAGCATTTATCTATGTGATTTTGCTATTACTTGTGCTAATTTTGTTAGCATTCTGGTAAGTCCAATGTTGTTGTTTTTTGCATTTCTAGCACCCCCTTGTGTGCTTTGTCAGTAATAACATAAATCCCGGGATGGTAGAAGAACGGTATGAAGAACGGTATGGAGATATGAAAACCTGGATACCACCCAAGCCTAATTGGCTAAAACTATAAATTAAAAGTACACTGTAGATTGGATTTTAGAGATGTTTATTTTGCTCTGCTATCAAATTAGGATGTAAATGTCTATGCAACTCTCTCTGTTTATATGCAACTACCATACTAGTGTCAGGTCCTTCATCGGAATAACAGAGGTGTTTTGACAAGAGAGGAGAGCGAGAGAGACCAAAACAAAACCCTTCTGTTTTAGCCTTATTTACATGTGTATAAAGCACCATTGAAATTAAATTGAATTAATTTGAGAGAGGTAGGGAGAAAGAGAGCAAAGACAGAGAGAGAGAGGGGGATGTAGAGAAAGAGAGATGGAGGAGGCTATTATTGCATCATGTCAAACAGAGATTGAATATGGTAAATGTGTCACAGGTGGTTAGGCTTGTATTGACCGAGCCCATCTCACAGGTGGTTAGGCTCATATTGACCGAGCCCATCTCTAATAACACCCTCCCCTATTGGTGGAAACGCTAGCGCTTTTACAGTATGTTCGACCGTAAAGCACTCAATACTTTCCACAATCCACTGTCTCGCCTGGGTTAACAAGAATATAAAGGCAGACTGCCTATTTAAAATATATTAAAATATGTGCAATGTCTAGGCACCCGATTTTCCTAATTTAAATTTGAATGAATCTCTATGTCTCGTCCATCTCTGTTTGTCCCCACCATGGAGTATCATGCAATATTGTGCAAACAAATTAAAGTGGGGGAAAATTCAGTTCCCTCTGTGGGAGATGGTAAATATTGAATGATTTTAATGTTCCTGAACGTGTTGAATCAGAGTTTGATTCAGGCCTGTATTTCTATGTGTGTGTGTGTGTGTGTGTGTGTGTGTCAGTTTAGCAGTGACTCATTATCTATCTCACATTATTATTTACCACTTCCTGGTCCCTTTGTCAGTGCAGCTGTCGTGTTCTCTCTCTCTCTCCATCTCACTCTCTCTCTCTCTCTCTCTCTCTCTCTCTCTCTCTCTCTCTCTCTCTCTCTCTCTCTCTCTCTCTCTCTCTCTCTCTCTCTCTCTCTCTCTCTCTCTCTCTATATATATATATATATATATATATATATATATATATATATATATATTATGAACATGAGAGTATTGAAAACCAGTCAACCCAATCACAACCAGTCAACCTATTGACAACCAGTCAACCCATTGATAATCCTCCCCTCCCCACACAGAAGCCGAAAAAAAACACTATCTAGCTTGCTCGTTTAAACAGCAGCCAGACAGTGTTGTCGCTAGGCTAGCTAATCTAACACTAGAACTGCTAAAGCAGCCATTTTGACTGTTCATTAATAAATAAATCAAATATTACTACCATTTTTGATGTCATGCCCCCCTCTGACCTGGAATTTTCCTAAATAAGTCTATATAACACACTGTCGTTGTTAGAATCTTAACATCACAAACAGAACTGGAGTTATAACCATTTTTATTTTGGGGGGTTTTCCCCCATTGCATCTCCTTCTCCCGACAGTAGGGCCAGCTCCACTCCTTCTCCCGACAGTAGGGCCCGATCCACTCCTTCTCCCGACAGTAGGGCCCGCTCCACTCCTTCTCCCGACAGTATGGCCCCCTCCACTCCTTCTCCTGACAGTAGGGCCCGCTCCACTCCTTCTCACGACAGTAGGGCCCGCTCCACTCCTTCTCCCAACAGTAGGGCCCGCTCCACTCCTTCTCCCGACAGTAGGGCCCGCTCCACTCCTTCTCCCGACAGTAGGGCCCGCTCCACTCCTTCTCCCAACAGTAGGGCCCGCTCCACTCCTTCTCCCGACAGTAGGGCCCGCTCCACTCCTTCTCCCGACAGTAGGGCCCGCTCCACTCCTTCTCTCGACAGTAAACCTCTGTTATTCCGATGAAGGACCTGACACTAGTATGGTAGTTGCATATAACAGAGAGAGTTGCATAGACATTTACATCCTAATTTGATAGCAGAGCAAAATAAACATCTCTAAAATCCAATCTACAGTGTACTTTTAATTTATAGTTTTCTCCCGACAGTAGGGCCAGCTCCACTCCTTCTCCCGACACTAGGGCCCGCTACACTCCCTCTCCCGACAGTAGGGCCCGCTCCACTCCTTCTCCCGACAGTAGGGCCCGCTCCACTCCTTCTCCCGACAGTAGGGCCCGATCCACTCCTTCTCCCGACAGTAGGGCCCGCTCCACTCCTTCTCCCGACAGTAGGGCCAGCTCCACTCCTTCTCCCGACAGTAGGGCCCACTCCACTCCTTCTCCCAACAGTAGGGCCCCCTCCACTCCACTCTCTCTCTCTCTCTCTCTCTCTCTCTCTCTCTCTCTCTCTCTCTCTCTCTCTCTCTCTCTCTCTCTCTCTCTCTCTCTCTCTCTCTCTCTCTCTCTATATATATATATATATATATATATATATATATATATATATATATATATTATGAACATGAGAGTATTGAAAACCAGTCAACCCAATCACAACCAGTCAACCTATTGACAACCAGTCAACCCATTGATAATCCTCCCCTCCCCACACAGAAGCCGAAAAAAACACTATCTAGCTTGCTCGTTTAAACAGCAGCCAGACAGTGTTGTCGCTAGGCTAGCTAATCTAACACTAGAACTGCTAAAGCAGCCATTTTGACTGTTCATTAATAAATAAATCAAATATTACTACCATTTTTGATGTCATGCCCCCCTCTGACCTGGAATTTTCCTAAATAAGTCTATATAACACACTGTCGTTGTTAGAATCTTAACATCACAAACAGAACTGGAGTTATAACCATTTTTATTTTGGGGGGTTTTCCCCCATTGCATCTCCTTCTCCCGACAGTAGGGCCAGCTCCACTCCTTCTCCCGACAGTAGGGCCCGATCCACTCCTTCTCCCGACAGTAGGGCCCGCTCCACTCCTTCTCCCGACAGTATGGCCCCCTCCACTCCTTCTCCTGACAGTAGGGCCCGCTCCACTCCTTCTCACGACAGTAGGGCCCGCTCCACTCCTTCTCCCAACAGTAGGGCCCGCTCCACTCCTTCTCCCGACAGTAGGGCCCGCTCCACTCCTTCTCCCGACAGTAGGGCCCGCTCCACTCCTTCTCCCAACAGTAGGGCCCGCTCCACTCCTTCTCCCGACAGTAGGGCCCGCTCCACTCCTTCTCCCGACAGTAGGGCCCGCTCCACTCCTTCTCTCGACAGTAAACCTCTGTTATTCCGATGAAGGACCTGACACTAGTATGGTAGTTGCATATAACAGAGAGAGTTGCATAGACATTTACATCCTAATTTGATAGCAGAGCAAAATAAACATCTCTAAAATCCAATCTACAGTGTACTTTTAATTTATAGTTTTCTCCCGACAGTAGGGCCAGCTCCACTCCTTCTCCCGACACTAGGGCCCGCTACACTCCCTCTCCCGACAGTAGGGCCCGCTCCACTCCTTCTCCCGACAGTAGGGCCCGCTCCACTCCTTCTCCCGACAGTAGGGCCCGATCCACTCCTTCTCCCGACAGTAGGGCCCGCTCCACTCCTTCTCCCGACAGTAGGGCCAGCTCCACTCCTTCTCCCGACAGTAGGGCCCACTCCACTCCTTCTCCCAACAGTAGGGCCCCCTCCACTCCTTCTCCCGACAGTAGGGCCCGCTCCACTCCTTCTCCCGACAGTAGGGCCAGCTCCACTCCTTCTCCCGACAGTAGGGCCAGCTCCACTCCTTCTCCCGACAGTAGGGCCCGCTCCACTCCTTCTCCCGACAGTAGGGCCAGCTCCACTCATTCTCCCGACACTGGAATGTGCCGTGCCCAGGTGCTAATCACCCCGATAATTGCATCAAAACTGAACCGAAAATATATTGAAACTATTTTCACACATATAACAAAATATTAAATAAATGACGTAAAGTAGGATGGGGAGAATGGGGGAGTTGATGAGCGAGGGGAAGAGGATAATGATAATTATGTAATCACCAGTTGTGAATGAAGAATCTATTCTATATGGTATGTACTCTATATCAGTCCACCGAATCCAAGCAGTCTTATTGGTCTACTCTAGTCTACTTGGAGTACACAGTGAGAGCCTGTGTAATTTACAATGGCAAGAAGACCAAGACGAATGGATGCACATGCTAAGTTAGCGGTGCTACAAGATCTGAATGAAAACGACTCAGAGGGCGGGGAGGAAATTAATCATGACATCTGATTATTCAACTGATTCTGAACCTCAGCCAGAATAACCTACACCTCTGAGGCCTAAATGCAAAAACATCCAGAACGGTGCTCACTGAGAAGGTGCCCACGCCACCACCAAATGAAACAGTGAGATAGGAGAGTGGAAGGGACGACACCATTTAGATGGAACGAGACAATACTACGGGCTGATTATCAGCACAAAATGTCATCACTGAGATAGCAGCCTCTACATCTCAAGCAAAAAACAACATCAGCAATACACTCACCAGCTTCCGTTGTTTATGTGACACGGACATGCTACAGCATTCAGGGACTGTACCGTGGCTAAGGTGCACACGGAGCAAGGAGACACTGCCTGGAATCTGTCTGTTGATGAGCTGGAAGTGTTCATTTCAATCCTGTATCTCCGTGGAGCATTCGGTGGAAAGAGCGTGTGTATGGAGAGCTTCTGGTGAGATACTTTTCTTTGGAGAAACCATGTCATGGGATCGCTTCAGAGAGATCATGCTTTACCTCCATTTTGATGAAACAGAAATTCGCCATGGTATCCAACGTATAAATACCTGAATATTTTTAAATGCTGTCATATCGACACTTATATTCATTATAATTCATTAGTATTGCTTTTGTGCTGATTTTTGCTATTTGTGAAGCACACTTGGTGGTTATAATAATGTTTAGGATATTGATGTTTTCATCATTTCACCGCGCGTCTTACTGCCCATGAGTCTTGGTGTTTTTGTTATTTATTTTTATAAAAAGAAGCTGGTATCCAGTTCCAACACACACTTTCTTTCTGTTTTAGATTTTTAACAAAGACACTCCACCAATAAAATCAATTGAACACCTTATTATTATTTTATTTTTTACATAAAGCCGACAGTAACATAATTGAATGAAAATGCTATTTTGTTTATAATTGTAATCATATTCTAATGTTACCTTAGACCTTCATAAACACAACAAAATGTTTATTTTTGCAAGAGCATATATGAAATTATTTAATTACGCTGTTAAAATGTTGCAATCAAAATGACTGCTCATTAGCTTGAAGGGGGAGTCGCTCGAGGCTCAGCGGTTTTAAACTGCTGCCAGACACTGTGCAGTCAATGGGGTAGCTAATAAGCCTAACTCATGGCTATTGACTATTCTTACTTAGCCGACTCCCTCTCCCTAAAAACATCATACAAAAAGGGCCATTTTATTATAACAGGAGCAGGACTCTGCTGGACTTCTAAAGAAAACCAGCCATGGAGCAGGTAGCCTGAGATGATGCCTGAGGCTGCCCCACAGCGTTTGGGGAGTGTTTTGGAAGCATTGAGGCTGGATTTAACCGTAATTGTCTGTTGTTTGCAACAGATTGAACCTAACACAGAGCGCTTGCTGGGATAGGAGTGTTATTGATGTTGCTGGAGGAGAGAGAACATCTGTTTGTCTCGCTAGCGCAGAGTGGTAGATAGATACAGGGAGAGAGACACAGCTTTAACAAGGATGGCTCTGTAAAGTTACTATGGTACTGTAGGAGAATTGACTGTAGGAAAGTGCTGGTGTAACCAGGCAGGTGCTACACATCGGTGGTGAATGGGGTGTTGGGTGAGTTAGCCCACACACAATGCAAAGCACTTTCAAATCTAATGAAAAGTGTGTCATGATCTTCGTCATTATCTCTGTCATCATCGTCCTTGTCATCATCATTGTCCCCAAGCTAGTGCCTAGGCTTTAGCTCAACAGGTGAGCACAGTTTTCAGTTGTGCAGATAGGTTCAGTCACGTGTGTGTGTGTATATACTGGTATGTGTGTGAACACACACGTGCCATTGTGTGAAAGCAACTATAGCTGAAGTTTTTAACAGTATCGCCACATCTCTCTGTCTCCCTCCCTCCCTCCCGGCGGGCGGGCGAGTGAGCAGAGCAGAGTGGAGAGGATGTGACTAAAGTGTTGCCAACAGATGCTCATGTTCTCCTGCCTGGCGCCTTGGGACACATCAAGGAGACGACAGGAGTTTGTTCCCTTTCTAGGCGTGACTAATCCTTATATCCCTGTAATCAGGCAGACAGGTAGTGGAGGTAGAGGAGGCTTCTATGTGTGGCTGGATGTGTGAGTGATGGGACAGAGAGATGTAGAGAACAAGGTGTGTGTGTGGGAGTGAGACCAAGAGGGACAGAAAGGTGTGTGTGTGTGTGTGTGTGTGTGTGTGTGTGTGTGTGTGTGTGTGTGTGTGTGTGTGTGTGTGTGTGTGTGTGTGTGTGTGTGTGTGTGTGTGTGTGTGTGTGTGTGTGTGTGTGTGTGTGTGTGTGTGTGTATTTCTGTTCTTTCTGTTTGAACTTATTTTATATTCACCTCGTTCAATGCCCCCCTTGTATCTTTCTCCTTCCATCTCTCTCTCATCTCTCCATTTTTCTCGCCGTCTCTAAATTACTACAAAAAGCAGCCCAAGATGAAGTGATTGTAATACAGTTGCCCACAATGGTGTGAATTGTAGTTTAATGACCATGGTGTTGGAGGTGTAGCAGGTAGAATGAGAAACAGAGTGCTGTAGTGCATAGTGTCAGGGTCCATGGGATCAGAGTGACACACACACATATACGACACACACATAAACCCCGTCCCCCCAACCACACATACAGTGGCTGGCGAAAGTATTCCCCCTTTGGCATTTTTCCTATTTTGTTGCCTTACAACCTGGAATGAAAATAGATTTTTGGGGGGTTTGTATCATTTGATTTACACAATATTACCACTTTTTTTTATTGTGAAATAAACAAGAAATACAACAAAAAAACTGAAAACTTGAGTGTGCTTTTTATAACCCAATCCTGATCTGTACTTCTCCACAACGTTGTCCCTGGCCTCTTTGGAGAGCTCCTTGGTCTTCATGGTGTCGTTTGCTTGGTGGTGCTCCTTGGTCTTCATGGTGTCGTTTGCTTGGCGGTGCCCCTTGGTCTTCATGGTGTCGTTTGCTTGGCGGTGCCCCTTGGTCTTCATGGTGTCGTTTGCTTGGTGGTGCCCCTTGGTCTTCATGGTGTCGTTTGCTTGGTAGTGCCCCTTGGTCTTCATGGTGTCGTTTGCTTGGTGGTGCCCCTTGGTCTTCATGGTGTCGTTTGCTTGGTGGTGCCCCTTGCTCTTCATGGTGTCGTTTGCTTGGTGGTGCCCCTTGGTCTTCATGGTGTCGTTTGCTTGGTGGTGCCCCTTGGTCTTCATGGTGTCGTTTGCTTGGTGGTGCCCCTTGCTCTTCATGGTGTCGTTTGCTTGGTGGTGCCCCTTGGTCTTCATGGTGTCGTTTGCTTGGTGGTGCCCCTTGGTCTTCATGGTGTCGTTTGCTTGGTGGTGCCCCTTGCTCTTCATGGTGTCGTTTGCTTGGTGGTGCCCCTTGGTCTTCATGGTTTCGTTTGCTTGGTGGTGCCCCTTGGTCTTCATGGTGTCGTTTGCTTGGTGGTGCCCCTTGGTCTTCATGGTGTCGTTTGCTTGGTGGTGCCCCTTGGTCTTCATGGTGTCATTCGCACCAATTTCTTGTAACAAGTTATTTTTGGGACTATTTTGTGTATGTCCATTTCATGAAATCCAAATTCAAATCCATTTCAATTACAGGTTGTAATGCAACAAAATAGGAGAAACACCAAGGGGGATGAATACTTTTTCAAGGCACTGTACAGAGGATGTGGTGTCGCAGCCATCCATTAGCCTAGTGCAGGCAGTGCTAACCCTGGTGTGACCCAGCAGGAGCCTCCAGGACAGCTGTACAGATAACATCATTAAGGACCTTTCATTATAATCACCTAGCAAATGAGGGGAGAGGAGAGGAGCCACTCTATGGGCTTCATGTAGTGGACTTATAAAAGGAGAACATGAAAGGGACAATCTATCTATCACTTTCCCTCTTATCTCTCTCCTCTCTTACTATCTATGTCCACCTCTCTATATTTTCTCTCTCTCTCTGTCTCTCCCCTTTCCTCCTCTCTTCATTTCTCCCTCTTATCTCTCTCCTTTCTTACTCTCTATCTCTGTTCACCTCCCTCTATTTTCTCTCTCTCTCTATCCCCTTTCCTCCTCTTGCTCCATCCTCCATTACTCTCTCTCTAAATGGCTGTCATTCCTCCCTTCTTCATCAACATATTTCATTAGCATTGAAGATAACAGAGGGTAACAATGGGTATTCCGTTTATAAAGGTCAGATACAGAACCTTCAGAAAGTATTCACACACCTTGACTTTACCCACATTGTGTTGTTACAAAGTGGGATTCAAATGGATTTCATTGTCAATTTTTGTCAACAAACAATACTGTAATGTCAAAGTGAAATAAAAATTCAAACATTTTGTAAAAAATAAATAAAGTATTCAACTCCCTGAGTCAATACATCTTATAATCACTTTGGCAGTGATTACAGCTGTGAGTCTTTCTGGGTAAGACTTTAAGAGCTTAGCACATCTGTGCAACATTTGCCCATTATTATTTTCAAAAGCTCTGTCAAATTGGTTGCTGATCATTGCTAGACAACCATTTTCAGGTCTTACCATAGATTTTCAAGGTGATTTAAGTCAAAACTGTAACCTGGCCACTCAGGAACCTTCAATGATTTCTTAGTAAGCAACTCCAGTGTAGATTCGGCCTTGTGTTTTCGGTTATTGTCCTGCTGAAAGTGTCTGGTGGAAAGCAGACTGAACCAGGTTTCTTTTTTATCCTAAAAAACTCCCTAGTCCTAGAAAAGGCAGCCACCACCATGCTTGAAAATGGATGTGTGAGTGGTGTATATAGTTCTTGGTTTATCCCTCCTCCACCCCATGTAGTGGTGTACATGTCCAGGTGTATATAGTTATTGGTTTATTCCACCTCCACCCCATGTAGTGTTGTACATGTCCAGGTGTATATAGTTCTTGGTTTATCCCTCCTCCACCCCATGTAGTGGTGTACATGTCCAGGTGTATATAGTTCTTGGTTTATTCCTCCTCCACCCCATGTAGTGGTGTACATGTCCAGGTGTATATAGTTATTGGTTTATTCCACCTCATGTAGTGGTGTACATGTCCAGGTGTATATAGTTATTGGTTTATTCCACCTCATGTAGTGGTGTACATGTCCAGGTGTATATAGTTATTGGTTTATTCCACCTCCACCCCATGTAGTGGTGTACATGTCCAGGTGTATATAGTTCTTGGTTTATTCCACCTCCACCCCATGTAGTGTTGTACATGTCCAGGTACATCTAGATAAAGTATCCCTCCTCCACCCCATGTAGTGGTGTACATGTCCAGGTGTATATAGTTATTGGTTTATTCCACCTCATGTAGTGGTGTACATGTCCAGGTGTATATAGTTATTGGTTTATTCCACCTCATGTAGTGGTGTACATGTCCAGGTGTATATAGTTATTGGTTTATTCCACCTCCACCCCATGTAGTGGTGTACATGTCCAGGTGTATATAGTTATTGGTTTATTCCACCTCATGTAGTGGTGTACATGTCCAGGTGTATATAGTTATTGGTTTATTCCACCTCATGTAGTGGTGTACATGTCCAGGTGTATATAGTTATTGGTTTATTCCTCCTCCACCCCATGTAGTGGTGTACATGTCCAGGTGTATATAGTTATTGGTTTATTCCACCTCATGTAGTGGTGTACATGTCCAGGTGTATATAGTTATTGGTTTATTCCACCTCATGTAGTGGTGTACATGTCCAGGTGTATATAGTTATTGGTTTATTCCACCTCCACCCCATGTAGTGGTGTACATGTCCAGGTGTATATAGTTCTTGGTTTATTCCACCTCCACCCCATGTAGTGTTGTACATGTCCAGGTGTATATAGTTCTTGGTTTATCCCTCCTCCACCCCATGTAGTGGTGTACATGTCCAGGTGTATATAGTTCTTGGTTTATCCCTCCTCCACCCCATGTAGTGGTGTACATGTCCAGGTGTATATAGTTCTTGGTTTATCCCTCCTCCACCCCATGTAGTGGTGTACATGTCCAGGTGTATATAGTTCTTGGTTTATTCCTCCTCCACCCCATGTAGTGGTGTACATGTCCAGGTGTATATAGTTATTGGTTTATTCCACCTCATGTAGTGGTGTACATGTCCAGGTGTATATAGTTATTGGTTTATTCCACCTCATGTAGTGGTGTACATGTCCAGGTGTATATAGTTATTGGTTTATTCCACCTCATGTAGTGTTGTACATGTCCAGGTGTATATAGTTCTTGGTTTATCCCTCCTCCACCCCATGTAGTGTTGTACATGTCCAGGTGTATATAGTTCTTGGTTTATCCCTCCTCCACCCCATGTAGTGTTGTACATGTCCAGGTGTATATAGTTCTTGGTTTATCCCTCCTCCACCCCATGTAGTGTTGTACATGTCCAGGTGTATATAGTTCTTGGTTTATCCCTCCTCCACCCCATGTAGTGTTGTACATGTCCAGGTGTATATAGTTCTTGGTTTATCCCTCATCCACCCCATGTAGTGTTGTACATGTCCAGGTGTATATAGTTCTTGGTTTATTCCTCCTCCACCCCATGTAGTGGTGTACATGTCCAGGTGTATATAGTTCTTGGTTTATCCCTCCTCCACCCCATGTAGTGGTGTACATGTCCAGGTGTATATAGTTCTTGGTTTATCCCTCCTCCACCCCATGTAGTGTTGTACATGTCCAGGTGTATATAGTTCTTGGTTTATTCCACCTCCACCCCATGTAGTGTTGTACATGTCCAGGTGTATATAGTTCTTGGTTTATTCCACCTACACCCCATGTAGTGTTGTACATGTCCAGGTGTATATAGTTCTTGGTTTATTCCACCTACACCCCATGAAGTGGTGTACATGTCCAGGTGTATATAGTTCTTGGTTTATCCCTCCTCCACCCCATGTAGTGTTGTACATGTCCAGGTGTATATAGTTCTTGGTTTATCCCTCCTCCACCCCATGAAGTATTGTACATGTCCAGGTGTATATAGTTCTTGGTTTATCCCTCCTCCACCCCATGAAGTGGTGTACATGTCCAGGTGTATATAGTTCTTGGTTTATTCCACCTCCACCCCATGAAGTGTTGTACATGTCCAGGTGTATATAGTTCTTGGTTTATTCCACCTCCACCCCATGAAGTGTTGTACATGTCCAGGTGTATATAGTTCTTGGTTTATTCCACCTCCACCCCATGAAGTGTTGTGCCCGTCCTTATTTATCAATATTGCGTAGTACTTCTGAATGGAATTTAGAATGTTCGTATGCATAGAAAACTAATTTATCAAACAGTTCTACAAACTTTATACACACAGTGGTAGAACAGAACCGTTAACACATATCAATTGTTCTCAGCCACAGTGCTTGTGCTCAACCTTGGCTATTTGCATTTAGAAACACCCCTAATTAACCATATATGGTCAAAATCATCCCTTTAAAGCCTGTGGGAATATACAATGCCGTACCATGAAATAGCCTATGACTGAAATAGAGGTCAAAGTGTCTGAGATTTAGTATGACCAAAATGTTTTATTTGGCTCAGTTGTGGTTGGTCCAGTAAAAACATAGCTACCAAGAGAGGACCATTAAGACAATTCAAGTTGCTTTAGAAATGGCAAAATATACAGTACCAGTCAAAAGTTTGGAGACACTTACTCATTCCAGGGTTTTTCTTTATTTTTTATTGTAGATTGATAGTGAAGACATCAAAACTATGAAATAACACATATGGAATCATGTAGTAAGCCTAAAAGTGTTAAAAAAATCTAAACATATTTGAGATTCTTCAAAGTAGCCACCCATTGCCTTGATGACAGCTTTGCACACACTTGGCATTCTCTCAACCAGCTTCACCTGGAATGCTTTTTAAACAGTCTTGAAGGATGTCCCACATATGCTGAGCACTTGTTGGCTGCTTTTTCTTCACTCTGCGGTCCAACTCATTCCAAACCATCTCAACTGGGTGGAGGTTGGGTGATTGTGGAGGCCAGGTCATCTGATGCAGCACTCCATCACTCTCCTTGGTCAAATATCCCTTACACCGCCTGGAGGTGTGTTGTGTCATTGTCCTGTTGAAAAACAAATGATTGTCCCACTAAGCGCAAACCAGATGGGATGGCGTATCGCTGCAGAATGCTGTGGTAGCCATGCTGGTAGTGTGCCATGAGTCATAAATAAATCACTGACAGTGTCACCAGAAAAGCACCCCCACACCATCCCACCTCCTCCTCCATGCTTCATGTTGAGAACCACACATACAGAGATTATCCTTTCACCTACTCTGCATCTCACAAAGACACGGCAGTTGGACCAAAACATCAGATCAAAGGACAGATTTCCACTGGTCTAATGTCCAAATGTATGCACACTCTCATGCAAATGTTCATGTTCATGAATCTCACACTGCATGGAAATGATCCCACTCATGGATTACGCACAGATTTGTGCTTATGTATGATTGATAAATGAGGCCTCAGGTCCCTACAGGTTAGGGTTTATCCAACCTCTATGCACGCAGTGTTCGTTGTGCCAGAACTTTGCTATATGCTAATTTAGCTGCCCTCCTCCTGGGTAATGTTGCTTTAGCTCATTCGCTGCCTGTTATACACAGTAATAGCTCGTTAGCTAGCCTGTTCCCTATTAGCTCAGTGTTGCTCATTAGCGTGCCTGTTTACCATCCCTCATTACTTAGCCTGTGGCACTGTGTGTTGATTAACACTGGGAAGGACCTCGAGGGGCAGATGGAGAACAGGTGAGGGAGAGTCATGTGCCAAAGCACCTGCTGACCTTTGACTCTGACCCAATTTGACCCCTAGTGGTACTTCCTCCTTAACCCCCTGAGGAGGATTCCAGTAATGAACGTGTGTGTGCGTGTGCATGTGTGCGTGTGAGTGCACACACACACTACCATTCAAAAGTTTGGGGTCAATTTGAAATGTCCTTGCTTTCCATAAAAACATACATGAAATCAGTTGCAAAAATGAATAGGAAACATGGTCAAGACGTTGACAAGGTTATAAATAATGATTTTTAGTTGAAATAATAATTGTGCTCTTCAAACTTTGCTTTCATCAAAGAATCCTCCATTTGCAATTACAGCCATGCAGACCTTTGGCATTCTAGTTGTACATTTGGTGAGGTAGTCTGAAGAGATTTCATCCCATGCTTCCTGAAGCACCTCCCACAAGTTGGATTGGCTTGACAGCTCAATAGGGTTGAGATCCGGTTGACTGTGCTGGCCACTCCATTATAGACAGAATACCAGCTGACTGCTTCTTCCTTAAATAGTTATTGCATAGTTTGGAGCTGTGCTTTGGGTCATTGTCCTGTTGTAGGAGGAAATTGGCTCCAATTAAGCATTGTCCACTGAGTATGGCATGACGTTGCAAAATGGAGTGATAGCTTTCCTTCTTCAAGATCCCTTTTACCCTGTACAAATCTCCCACTTTACCACCACCAAAGCACCCCGAGACCATCACATTGCCTCCACCATGCTTGACAGATGGCTTCAAGCACTCCTCCAGCATCTTTTCTATTTCTGCGTCTCACGAATGTTCTTCTTTGTGATCCAAACACCTCAAACTTAGATTCGTCTGTCCATAACACTTTTTTCCAATCTTCCTCTGTCCAGCTTCTGTGTTCTTTTGCCCATCTTAATATTTTATTTTTATTGGCCAGTCTGAGATATGGCTTTTTCTTTGCAACTCTGCCTAGAAGGCCAGCATCCCGGAGTCGCCTCTTCACTTTTGACGTGGAGAGTGGTGTTTTGTGGGTACTATTTAATGAGCTGCCAGTTGTGAACTTGTGAGGCGTCTGTTTCTCAAACTAGACAATCTAATATACTTGTCCTCTTGCTCAGTTGTGCACCGAGGCCTCCCACTGGTTGTGCACCGAGGCCTCTGGTTAGTGCCAGTTTGCGCTGTTCTGTGAAAGGAGTAGTACACAGCATTGTACGAGATCTTCAGTTTCTTGGCATTAGAACAAGAATAGACTGACGAGTTTCAGAAGAAAGTACTTTGATTCTGGCCATTTTGAGCCTGTAATCAAACCCACAAATGCTGATGCTCCAAATACTCAACTAGTCTAAAGAAGGCCAGTTTTATTGGTTCTTTAATCAGCACAACAGTTTTCAACTGTGCTAACATAATTGCAAAGGGGTTTTCTAAAGATCAATTAGCCTTTTTGGATTAGCTAACACAACGTGCAATTGGAACACAGGAGTCATGGTTGCTGATAATGGGCCTCTGTACGCCTATGTAAAAAGATTCTGTGGTTTCCAGCTACAATAATCATTTACAACATTAACAATGTCTACACTGTATTTCTGATCAATTTGACATTATTTTAAATGGACAAAAAAAATGGTTTCTTTCAAGAACAAGGACCCCAAACTTTTGAACGGTAGTGTACATGCTTGCATGAGTTGTGAATGCACTAACTATAAGTTCAATTGTGTGTGTATTTGTGACTCGTTTCAGGAAACTAGGCATATGTCACGTGTCACTACTTCACAGGAGAGCCGTTTGAACGTAAACTTCAATTTCAAAATGTAGACATGACTGAATGGAGCCGGCCGGTCACATTTGTGTGTTCGTGTACCCACCCCTGCACCCACTTGTTCCGCCATAGCTGTTGGAAGTGTGTATAGACAGTCGTGATTGATGGGACCCAAGGTAGAGAGCGGTCACTAAAGTCCTATTAAGGTGAAAATACAGACTACACCATGAACCCAAAGACCCCTATCTTCTCTCAGCCAAAGACATTAGGTTTAATCAAAACTAATTGTATTCATCACATGCCCCGAATTCAACAGGTGTAGACTTTACCGTGACGGGCTTCCTTGCGAGTCCATTCCCAACAATGCAGAGACCAAAAGTAAGACAAATATTTGCTAAATTAAAAAAAGACATAGTAACACAATAAAATACCAATAACGAGGCAATATACAAAGAGTACCAGTCATAGCCACGGGGAGTAGGGGTGCTGACGGGCCGCAGCACTCCCTGATAAATACAAATAAATAAATAAATAAATATTATATATATATATATACATACATACAGTTGAAGTCGGAAATGTACATACACCTTAGCTAAAAACAACAAGCATTCCCTTTGAATTGTTTAACTTAAGTCAAACGTTTCAGGTAGCCCTCCACAAGCTTCCCACAATAAGTTGGGTGAATGTTGGCCCATTCCTCCTGACAGAGCTGGTGTAACCGAGTCAGGTTTGTAGGTCTCCTTGTTCACACACACTTTTTCAGTTCTGCCCACAAATTCTCTATAGGATTGAGGTCAGGGCTTTGTGATGGACACTCCAATAAGTTGACTTTGTTGTCCTTAAGCCATTTTGCCACAACTTTGGAAGTATGCTTGAGGTCATTGTCCATTTGGAAGACCCATTTGCGACCAAACTTTAACTTCCTGACTGATGTCTTGAGATGTTGCTTCAATATATCCACATACTTTTCTTTCCTCATGATGCCATGGATTTTGTGAAGTGCACCAGTCCCTCCTGCAGCAAAGCACCCCCACAACATGATGCTGCAGTTGCATACCGTAATCTGGCTTTTTTTAGGCGGTTTTGGAGCAAAGGCTTCCTCCTTGCTGAGCGGCCTTTCAGGTTATGTCGATATAGGACTCGTTTTACTGTGGATATAGATACTTTTGTACCTGTTTCCTTCAGCATCTTCACAAGGTCTTTTGCTGTTGTTCTGGGATTGATTTGTACCTTTCGCACCAAAGTACGTTCATCTCTAGGAGACAGGCGTCTCCTTCCTGAGCGGTATGACAGCTGCATGGTCCCATGGAGTTTATACTTGCATACTATTGTTTGTTCAGATGAACGTGGTACCTTCAGGTGTTTGGAAAATGCTCCCAAAGATGAACCAGACTTGTGGAGGTCTACAATTCTTTTTCTGAAGTCTTGGCCGAAATTTCATTTAATTTCCCATGATGTCAAGCACAAAAGCACTGAGTTTGAAGGTAGGTCTTGAAATACATCCACAGGTACACCTCCAATTGACTCAAATGATGTAAATTAGCTCATCAGAAGCTTCTAAAGCCATGACATCGTTTTCAGGAATTTTCCAAACTGTTTAAATGCACAGTCAACTTAGTTTATGTACACTTCTGAGTCACTGGTATTGTGATACAGTGAATTATAAGTGAAATAATCTGTCTGTAAACAATTGTTGGAAAAATTACTTGTGTCATGCACAAAGTAGATGTCCTAACCGACTTGCCAAAACTATAGTTTGTTAACAAGACATTTGTGGAGTGGTTGAAAAACTAGTTTTAATGACTAACCCAAGTGTATGTAAAGTTCCGCCTTCAACTGTATATATATATCAAATCAAATTTATTTATATAGCCCTTCGTACATCAGCTGATATCTCAAAGTGCTGTACAGAAACCCAGCCTAAAACCCCAAACAGCAAGCAATGCAGGTGTAGAAGCACGGTGACTAGGAAAAACTCCCTAGAAAGGCCAATACCTAGGAAGAAACCTAGAGAGGAACCAGGCTATGTGGGGTGGCCAGTCCTCTTCTGGCTGTGCCGGGTGGAGATTATAACAGAACATGGCCAAGATGTTCAAATGTTCATAAATGACCAGCATGGTCGAATAATAATAAGGCAGAACAGTTGAAACTAGAGCAGCAGCACAGTCAGGTGGAAGTTGAAGCTGGAGCAGCAGCATGGCCAGGTGGACTGGGGACAGCAAGGAGTCATCATGTCAGGTAGTCCTGGGGCATGGTCCTAGGGCTCAGGTCCTCCGAGAGAGAGAAAGAAAGAGAGAAGGAGAGAATTAGAGAACGCACACTTAGATTCACACAGGACACCGAATAGGACAGGAGAAGTACTCCAGATATAACAAACTGACCCCACCCCCGACACATAAACTACTGCAGCATAAATACTGGAGGCTGAGACAGGAGGGGTCAGGAGACACTGTGGCCCCATCCGAGGACACCCCCGGACAGGGCCAAACAGGAAGGATATAACCCCACCCACTTTGCCAAAGCACAGCCCCCACACCACTAGAGGGATATCTATATATAAAATCCCACCAAATGAAAAAACACTCTCCAGCAGAGCGGAGAATAATTCTCCACAGCATGGAATGTGAGTGTGTGGGTAGAGTCTAGTGAGTGTGCATAGAGCCAGTACAAGAGAGTCAGTGAAAAAATAGCAATCTATATGTGTATATACTGAACAAAAATATAAACGTGAGATGCAACAATTTCACTGACTTACAGTTCATATAAGGAAATCAATCAATTGAAATAAATTAGGCCCTAATCTATGGATTTCTGATGGCTGGGCCAAGCCCAGCCAATCAGAATGAGTTTTTCCCCACAATTGTGCTTTATTACAGACAGAAATACTCCTCAGTTTCATCAGCTGTCTTGGTGGCTGGTCTGAGACCAACCCGCAAGCCGGATGTGGAGGTCCTGGGCTGACGTGGTTACACATGGTCTGCGGTTGTGATGCAGGTTGGACGTACTGCCATATTCTCTAAAACGAAGTTGGACGCATTTTATGGTAGAGAAATTAACTGACAACAGCTCTGGTGGACATTCCTGTAGTCAGCAGGCCAATTGCACACTTCCTTAAAACTTGAGACATCTGTGGTATTGTGTTGTGTGAGAAAATTGCTAATGTGTGGCCTTTTATTGTCCCCAGCACAAAGTGCACCTGTGTAATGATCATGCTGTTTAATCAGCTTCTTGATATGCCACACCTGTCAGGTGGATGGATTATTTTGGCAAAGGAGAAATGCTCACTAACAGGGATTTAAATACATTTGCTCACAAAATCTGAGAGAAATAAGTTTTTGCGTGATTGTAAAATGTCTGGGATCTGTTATTTCAGCTTATGAAACATGGAACCAACACTTTACATGTTGTGTTTATATTTTAGTTCAGTGTATTTCAATTGACTGATTTCCTTCTATGAAATGTAACTGAATAATATATTTGAAATTGTTGCATGTTGCGTTTATATTTTTGCTCAGCACATTTCATTGTTCCACTGATCATCATCTCTTCTCTTTGATCATGCATCAAGTATGAATTGAAACAATGATCATATTTTGGGGCATAGCTTCCTTACTGATCAACTCTTTGTTCTTTACTCTCTCTCTCTCTCTCTCTCTCTCTCTCTCTCTCTCTCTCTCTCTTACTAAACATTAACATCTCCTATACCCCCCCCCCTTCTCGCTCTGTCTGTCTCTGTCTGTCTCCTTTCCCTGATTGGGGAATGTATCTCGAATCCTCCTCAGTGATAAAGACTGAGAAATCACTTCCTATCCGTGTTTACATGCTTCTCCTGTCTAAACAATGGATGCAGGGATGGATATGAGTGCTAAACGGAGGGGAAACTAGTAGTCTGGATTTACTGTCTCGGAGGAGGGGAGAGGCTGGAGAGGCAGAGAGGGGGACACAAAGAAAGATATGTATGTGTTCAAATTCACTTCACTTCAGATTTTGTCAACATAGATATTTTTCAGATAATTAGTTAAGTCTGTTTCCTCAATTGAATTCAGAACAGATTGAATTGATCCAAATTTTGCTCCAATATTTATTTGGCACGCATAGGAGATTCACCCCAGATCCATAGTCTAATCAAATATGGACTTGATACAGACATAGTTGTCAGGTCGACTTGTTTGGAGGGATGCTGAATCTTCAGAGCTCCTGTGTGAGAGTTGTAAATAATTTACCAGACTGAATTTAAACTGTGGCTCAAAGCATTTAGTCCTCTTTCAGAATTCAAGTGCTTTGCTAGAGCGTTTAACACAGTCTGAATTTATTTAACAGCTTAAACCAAGGGGGTGTGATCATGCTGGGGATGACTGACCTTTTGAGTGTGTGTGTGTGTGTGTGTGTGTGTTGGGCTCCAACAGGCACAGTTTTGTTGGCATTTGTGTTAATCCTCACCAACACAGTCCATTCTTCCTGTCACACACACACACACACACCTGAATGAAGTCTCAAGTTTTTGTCCTCACAGCACCAACAACTAAGACACACAACTAAAGCATGTTTCACATTTTCCTCTCATTGCATATCATAGAGCACGTCCTCATGACACAATAAAATTCACCTCTTCCCCCTCGCCACTCACAATACGGGGTCCAGCCTGCCTGGCAACCATCGCTGAGATCCTCAGATAACAAGGCAGATACTTTTGTTAAACAGAAAACCCAAACCCATGGCAGCAGATCCACAAGGTCTGCCATTAGAAGTGACTGTATAGTTCCCTTAATGAAAAGCACCTTTAGTCAATCTGCTTTCTCTGTGAGAGCTTCCCATGTCTGGAACACACTGCCATCAGACACACAACTGCGCCAACTATCACACTTTCACAAAAAAACAGACATGGCTAAAGGCCAATCAGACATAATCCCTAGCTGTGTATTGTCACTTTCTATGTTGTCTTGTTGTCTGTAGGTTGTGAGGTATGGAAACACTGTTGCTTTTGTATATTTAGTTTTGTTGCTTTTTGTGTAATGTTGCTCTGTCTGCGTGCTGCTTGTCCTATGTTGCTCTGCGTGTGCTGCTTGTCCTATGTTGCTCTGCATGTGCTGCTTGTCCTATGTTGCTCTGTCTGCGTGCTGCTTGTCCTATGTTGCTCTGCATGTGCTGCTTGTCCTATGTTGCTCTGTCTGTGCTGCTTGTCCTATGTTGCTCTGTCTGCGTGCTGCTTGTCCTATGTTGCTCTGTCTGCGTGCTGCTTGTCCTATGTTGCTCTGCGTGTGCTGCTTGTCCTATGTTGCTCTGATTGTGTGCTGCTTGTCCTATGTTGCTCTGATTGTGTGCTGCTTGTCCTATGTTGCTCTGTCTGTGTGCTGCTTGTCCTATGTTGCTCTGTCTGTGTGCTGCTTGTCCTATGTTGCTCTGTCTGCGTGCTGCTTGTCCTATGTTGCTCTGTCTGCGTGCTGCTTGTCCTATGTTGCTCTGTCTGCGTGCTGCTTGTCCTATGTTGCTCTGTCTGCGTGCTGCTTGTCCCATGTTGCTCTGTCTGCGTGCTGCTTGTCCCATGTTGCTCTGCATGTGCTGCTTGTCCTATGTTGCTCTGCATGTGCTGCTTGTCCTATGTTGCTCTGTCTGCGTGCTGCTTGTCCTATGTTGCTCTGCGTGTGCTGCTTGTCCTATGTTGCTCTGCGCGTGCTGCTTGTCCTATGTTGCTCTGCGCGTGCTGCTTGTCCTATGTTGCTCTGCGCGTGCTGCTTGTCCTATGTTGCTCTGCGCGTGCTGCTTGTCCTGTTGCTCTGCGCGTGCTGCTTGTCCTATGTTGCTCTGCGTGTGCTGCTTGTCCTATGTTGCTCTGCGTGTGCTGCTTGTCCTATGTTGCTCTGCGTGTGCTGCTTGTCCTATGTTGCTCTGCGTGTGCTGCTTGTCCTATCTTGCTCTGCGTGTGCTGCTTGTCCTATGTTGCTCTGCATGTGCTCACTACTCATTGTTTGTCTGTATTGTAATAGTTTTAATAACCTGCCCAGGGACTGCGGTTGAAAATTAGCCGGCTGGCTACACCGGCACTTTTATTGAAACGTTGATTAATATGCACTGACCCTGTAAAAATAAAAATAATAAACTCAAACTATGGACATCGCCATGGCAACCACACGTCAACCGGTGTGGGCACAAGTGTGGGCACAAGTCTCAAGTCACTCAGTATAATTAGCTGTCTGAAAAGAAACCACAGTAACGGATTTCATTATCAAAACTTGACATAAACATTGCAACACACCAGTTCATTAGGAAGAAACAGAGAGAGAATGAGCTAAGCTCCAAATAAAATTCTCTTTCAGTCTGAATGAGAGGCGAACGTTGTTCGGGTGTTGGCTCTTCAGGAAGGATCAGAGAGAGGTTTGAAAGTGTCTGCACTGAGAGAAATGAGTGTCACAGTTATCACAGTAGGTTTTCCACTGATATATGTACAGTGAGGAGCTCATCATGAGAGATCACGTTATGTGTTGTCAGATCTGCCCCATAATGGTCAGCCCATTAGGATCCAAACAGCTTCATTCAGACTCTTAGGAGGTGCTTCCACAATAATGGGATTTGTACCACATTCAAGATAAATCATTGGATTCTTCACACATCACATTAATCCCATTCTATTCCCTTTTCAAGATTTTTTAACATTTATATGAAAACAAGCTTTGCTTTTATAATTACAAGACCATCATTATTGATTGAGCTGTTTTGCCAGCCTGTATTTCCTTAAACCTTTATTTTAGCAATACTTATCACTTTCTTTGGTCAGTAGGTGTCCAACATAACAGGTGGTTGTGTGTTGGACACAGTCACTCATATATAGAGGTCTATAGATATATAGAGGTCTATAGGTCTATAGAGCCTGTTTTCATTCCTGATCTATATAACCGTTAGCTTACCTGTGTAATATTGACAAGCTCAGAAACACTTATTTTGCAAACATGGTCTCATGCAGTGTAGGTCCAATCCCTGTACCTTTTGCAGAATATCAGTCTGTCCCTGATGTTTTTCCTGGAGAGAAGTGGCTTCTTTCTTGCCCTTCTTGACACCAGGCCATCCTCCAAAAGTCTTCACCTCACTGTGCGTGCAGATGCACTCACACCTATCTGCTGCCATTCCTGAGCAAGCTCTGTAATGTTGGTGCCCCGATCCAGCAGTTGAATCAACTTTTGGAGACGGTCCTGTCGCTTGCTAGACTTTCTTGGGCACCTTGAAGCCTTCTTCACAACAATTGAACCGCTCTCCCTGAAGCTCTTGATGATCCAATAAATGGTTGATTTAGGTGCAATCTTACTGGCAGCAATATCCTTGCCTTGCGAAGCCATTTTTGTGCAAAGCAATGATGATGGTACGTGTTTCCTTGCACGTAACCATGGTTGACAGAGGAAGAACAATGATTCCAAGCACCACCCTCCTTTTTAAGCTTCCAGTCTGTTATTTGAAGTCAATCAGCATGACAAAGTGATCTCCAGCCTTGTCCTCATCAACACTCACACCTGTGTTAACGAGAGAATCACTGACATGATGTCAGCTGGTCTTTTTGTGGCAGGGCTGAAATGAAGTGTAAATGTTTTTTTGTGGATTCAGTTCATTTGCATGGAAAAAGAGGGACTTTACAATTAATTGCAATTCATCTGATCACTCTTCATAACATTCTGGAGTATATGCACATTGCCATCATACAAACTGAGGCAGCAGACTTCGTGAAAATGAATATTTGTGTCATTCTCAAAACCTGTGGCCAGGACTGTACACCTCCAGGACTGCAGCACAGAGACGCAAGAGAGTTAACTTCACCGAGTTCGCCCCATTAGTTTGCACGAAATAGATCAACATTCTGTATGTGATCGAATCAACATGATATCAGCCCCTTTTCAATGCAACAAACCAAAACAAATCTAACTTTGCAAGATTGAGCCTGTGATTGTGTTGTAGCCAGAGCAGAACGGAATATAATTATATTGGCGGGGGTTGCCTCAAGCGGTCTTTCAATCACGGGTGAGTGTATGCGCTTTTCAGATCAGAGCAAAACCGCACGTGTGCACATTTGTTGATATTCTTTGCTATTTAGCGAGTAATTAGCCCAGTTATAGATAATTATAGGTCAGCAATGTGGAGTTACTGCTTCATACAAGAGCACATGTGTAGGCTATATTTTAAGCTCAGGTAAAAAGTGTATGTCTTAAAGGGGTAGTGTTGTATTCTGAGACATGCTTGAATATGCAAATAACCCAATAGGCAGAGGGGTAGTCTACATTGTCTAATTCTCCATATGGAAATAAGAGTTAATTGAATTTATATAAAATGGTTTCTTGTATCATACAACACAAAACAATGCAATTTACAAGCCCTTCATAATGTAATTTTTTTTTTTAAGTCTCATGTAGTGTAGGCCTGCATTAAACACCACATATGGGCTACTGTAGGATATATCATAGAAATCAAAAGCTATTTCCATGTGAAAATGTTGTGGGATTTGCTCCATTGGTTTTGTTGGTAGGCCTACATTATGCTCAACTAGCCACAATAGCCTATTGGCTGCTGTCTAAAACTGTAATGGAACAGCCTCAGTGTTCACTGTAAACGTGTGCCGGAAGTTGCACAAAATTCTCACAATGTTCAAGTTTCCGCTCACAAGATCAAACATTTGCTCAGTGCCTCCCAAAAATGTAGGGAACATCACTTCACCCTAAAAACATTACCACTCCCTCTATACTCCATCTCTGTCAGTACACTGGTCATTTTTGTCCATCAATTAGTCTTAGCTTTGATAGAGTCAGGAGGCCCACAAAGCTACAAGAAGCCCAGGGGAAGATACAAGCCAATAACGCTAGCAGCGCTAAACACATTAGCTTTAGAATAGTGTTAGCCGCCTCAGTGTATTCAGCGACAGATAGAAAAAAGGTGCTTGCAAAGCTCTCTGGCAGGCAGTATGCATTGAGGGTTCATTGGCTTTGATTAGGCATAGTCACTTTAATTATGCACTTGTGATATCATTGTATAGAGGAGAGGATGTAATGCTAACACAGCCCTCTCATTGCAGCCAAATGGGGAGACTTAGCGTAAGCGTGCCAAAGAAAAGGGGACACTTGGCCTGCAGATCCGAGTTCTGACAGATACAGCACTTAAACACAAACTGCCACTGTGAAGATTGTAAGATCTCTGCACCCTGTGATTCATCCTCAAAGGAAGCTCATTGTTTTGTTTTTCTTTGTTTGATTTTCTTGTTACTATCTCATCTCACTAACCCCCCACTTCACCTTTATTCAATTTAACTTCTAACATTTATGGGTGACGTGAATAACTCCCTTTCTGCAGTACTAGTAGCTAGTGACTGGAATTAGATTCCATATTTCCCCAGGGGAAATTAGTGTTACAGTGTGTTTCTAGACCAGTTTGAGATGAAAAGATGATCTACATTAGAAACCCATTACCCTAGTCATTAGGGCCAGATCTGGGCCAATATGGAGTGGGGGGATCTAACTTGAGCACAATGACGTCTTATACTGTGACACCCCCAGCCTCGTTTCACACCTGGGGGTGTTGAGTGAAAATGTATTTGTTTAGATTTTCAGTCTAGAATAACTTCCTGTGTTGACAGCCTTACTAGTGGTTGTAGAAGTAGAGTTGTTTGAATTAGCCATGATAAGGTGAGGCAGTTGTTTGAATTAGCCATGATAAGGTGAGCCAGTTGTTTGAATTAGCCATGATAAGGTGAGGCAGTTGTTTGAATTGGCCATGATAAGGTGAGGCAGTTGTTTGAATTAGCCATGATAAGGTGAGCCAGTTGTTTGAATTAGCCATGATAAGGTGAGGCAGTTGTTTGAATTAGCCATGATAAGGTGAGGCAGTTGTTTGAATTAGCCATGATAAGGTGAGCCAGTTGTTTGAATTAGCCATGATAAGGTGAGGCAGTTGTTTGAATTAGCCATGATAAGGTGAGGCAGTTGTTTGAATTAGCCATGATAAGGTGAGCCAGTTGTGTGAATGAGCCATGATAAGGTGAGCCAGTTGTTTGAATGAGCCATGATAAGGTGAGCCAGTTGTGTGAATGAGCCATGATAAGGTGAGCCAGTTGTGTGAATGAGCCATGATAAGGTGAGCCAGTTGTTTGAATGAGCCATGATAAGGTGAGCCAGTTGTGTGAATGAGCCATGATAAGGTGAGCCAGTTGTTTGAATGAGCCATGATAAGGTAAGCTGAGGTGTGTAATGTACCCTCAGTATATGTTGTGTACGGTGGAGGAGTATGGTGGCTTTTATGCTCTTAACACTTTCATGTCTGTGATCAATGTTAATGAACATTTGTACCTTTATCTCTCTCTCTCTCTCTCTCACACTCTCTCTCTCTCTCTCTCTTTCTCTTTCTCTTTCTCTTTCTCTCTCTTTCTCTTTATTTCTCTGCTTGCCACAAGCACTATGTCAACTCCTTAATTGAAAGGAAATATGTGTTAAAATTCCAACTCTATTTCTCTGTTTTTTGTCCAGACCCTGGCATCTGCTGCAGAGGATTTTCAGATGTGGCATCGGTGGAAGAATGATCCTGAGGTGAGCCAGTGGTTGTGGAGATCAACATTATTAATGTCCTCATTATCTCTGGATGCATTACCTATAGAAGCCTTGAACTCTATAAGAAGAGATTGATTTCATTCACGATCATATATGATTGTTGTAATTGCCAGCAGCTTACCACCCTGCATCCCACTGCTGGCTTGCCTCTGAAGCTAAGCAGCGTTGGTCCTGGTCAGTTCCTGGGTGGGAGACCAGATGCTGCTGAAAGTGGTGTTGGAGGGCCAGTAGAATGCATTCTTTCCTCGAGTCTAAAAAAACAATATCCCAATGCCCCAGGGCCAGTGATTGGGCATATTGCCCTGTTTAGGGCGCCTTCTTTCAGATGGGACATTAAATGGGTGTCCTGACTCTCTGTGGTCACTTATCGTAAGAGTAGGGGTGTTAACCTGGCTAAATTCTCAATCTGGCCCTCATACCATCATGGCTACCCAATCATCCCTATCTTCCAATTGGCTCATTCACCCCCATCTCACCCTGTGACTATTCCCCAGGTTGTTGCTGTAAATGAGAATGTGTTCTCAGTCAACTTACCTGGTAAAAAAAAGACATTGGATGTTCATTTTTGTATAAAATCTCATTAGATTGACAATAGAGTTTTAATAGCGTTCAATTAAGTAGAATTCAATTAGATTGTATTGGGACACATTCAGAGCCATGCACGCACTGGGTCTTACTCTCTCAAATTCCCATTAAGCCAGTGTACAGTGCATTCGGAAAGTATTCAGGCCCCTTCCCCTTTTCCACATTAGTCTTATTCTAAAATGGATTACATCAATGTTTTTCTACACACAGTACCCCATAATGACAAAGCGAAAACAGGTTTTTAGAAATGTTTGCAAATATATTAAAAATAAAAAACAAATACCTTATTTACATAAGTATTCAGACCTTTTTCTATGAGACTCGAAATTGAGCACAGGTGCATCCTGTTTCCATTGATTATCCTTGAGATGTTTCTACAACTTAATTGGAGTCCATCTGTGGTAAATTCAATTGATTGGACATGATCTGGACAGGCACACACCTGTCTATATAGGGTCCCACAGTTGACAGTGCATGTCAGAGCAAAAACCAAGCCATGAAGTCAAAGGAATTGTCTGTAGAGCTCCGATGCAGGATTGTGTTGATGCACAGATCTGGAGAAGGGTACTGAAACATTTCCACATCATTGAGGGTCCCCAAGAACACAGTGGACTCCATCATTCTTAAATGGAAGAAGTTTGGAACCACCAAGACTCTTCTTAGAGCTGACCGCCCAGCCAAACTGAGCAATCGAGGGAGAGGGCCTTGGTTAGGGAGTTGACCAAGAACCTGATGGTCACTCTGACAGAGCTCCAGAGTTATTCTGTGGAGATGGGAGAACCTTCCAGAAAGACAACCATCTCTGCAGTACTCCACCAATCAGTGTTTTATGGTAGAGTGGCCAGACAGAAGCCACTCCTCAGTAAAAGCCACATGACAGCCCGCTAGGAGTTTGCCAAAAGGCACCTAAAGGACTCGCAGACCGTGAGAAACAATATTCTCTGTTCTGATGAAACCATGATTGAACTATTTGTCTTGAATACCAAGGGTCACATCTGGAGGAAACCTGGCACCATTCCTACGGTGAAGCACGGTGGTGGTAGCATCATGCTGTGGGGATGTTTTTCAGTGGCAGGGAATGGGAGACTAGTCAGGATCGAAGCAAAGATGAACGGAGCAAAGTACAGAGAGATCCTTGATGAAAACCTGCTCCAGAGCACTCAGGATCTCAGACTTGGACAAAGGTTCACCTTCCAACAGGACATCGACCCTAAGCACACAGCCAAGACAATGCAGGAGTGGCTTCGGGACAAGTCTCTAAATGTCCTTGAGTGGCCCAGCCAGAGCCCGGACTTGAACCCAATCGAACATCTCTGGAGAGACCTGAAAATAGCTGTGCTGCGACGCTCCCCATCTAACCTAACAGAGCTTGAGAGGATCTGCAGAGAGGAATGGGAGAAACTCCCCAAAAGTTTGTAGCTCCATACCCATGAAGACTCGAGGCTGTAGTCGCTGCCAAAGGTGCTTCAAAAAAGTAACGAGTAAAAGGTCTGAATACTTATGTAAATATAATATCATTTTTTAAATTTTTATAAATGTGCAAACATTTCTCTAAACCTGTTTTTGCTTTGGCATTATGGGGTATTGTGTGTTGATTAATGAGATAAAAATATATATCTTTTCTAGAATAAGGCTTTTATGTAACAAAATGTGGAAAAAGCCAGGGGGTCTGAATACTTTACGAATGCACTGTATGAACATGATTCCAGTAACCTTTTCTTCTACTTGAACTCACTCCCCATCGGACACATTTCTCTACTGAGCAGCCTGTCTCTGCACTTGATTAGTAGGCCTCATCATGAATTATGATGCAGTTCCTCAACTCCCCATGTCCAAACGTTCTTTGTCTGAGCCACAACGTTTTTCTAATGAATTCAAATTGTTAACTTACTTCTCCTACTTAGTAATGTGAAAGCCACTCACTTTCGGCAGCCATATATTGAAAATGACAAATGACCTGTTTATATATATATTTTTTACTGCCTCTATGTGGGAGGACTCCATTACCTCCTATCAGTCTATTAGCTTCAAACTAACCTGGACAGTGTCATTATAACCGCCTCCGATACTCCTTTTAATGACTCTTCTCCATTAAAGGATTCTTATCAGTCTGATTCCGACACGCTCACGGGAAGTGTGTGTGTGTGTGTGTGCGTGTGTGCGTGTGTGTGTGGGTGCGTGTGTGTGTGGGTGCGCGTGCTCCATCTGTGTACGTGCCTGTGCACATGCGTGTGTGTGGGACAAAGTAGGAACGTGTGGGGGACAAAGTAGGATCTGCCTCGTGCTGCTTTATGCTGGCGTGGTCTACTTCTTTGAGGCTTGGGATGTGTGACTGGATGGAGATGCTTGGCTAGCTTGGATAATTATCCCTTGGCGTAGAGTCATTAGTGTGAACGTCCAGCGTTTTCTGTAACTAACGAGCAAATATTAGTGCACATGTTAGTCTTAAGCCAATTAAGCCTGCACCGATGAAAGGACTCGGAGGTTGGCTTTTTCAGACTGTTTATGTTGAGCTAGCTAATTGATCCCAAGTGTGTGTGTGCGGGTGCGTGTCAACCAGGCAACGACAAACGAGGCTGAATGTAGTTTTCTCTATTCATTTCCGAAAACCGCTGGCTTTCTCAGGCAATGTTGCGTGTCGTGAGGAGTGTCTTGGCTCCATGTGGCTCTTGCACGCGCTCAGTGAAAGTGTTAGGAGGAGCCGTGGTCCAGTCTGTCTCCAGACACCCCCTCCTCACTCCTTCTCAATCCGTCCGGCCAACATCGCGGTTACAGCGTAGTCCTCCGTGAACCGCCCATGTCCTTGCTGCACCCGAGGGTGCATGTGTGTGTGTGTACGTGCGTGTGTGTGTGTGTACACAATCTGGTGTAGGAGATCAAATATCCCTGCACACACGCCTCATTTCTGTATGAAAGCCCAGAAGACGTCCTCCCTCAAGAGTTACATCACTTAAAAACATTTACCCCAGTACTCTACAAGCCTCTGTGTGTGTGAAACCACCTGAACACACATTCACATCCATGCACTTAGAACACACACACACTTTCTCACACACAAACACACACACACACTTCAGGAGGTGGGGAGTGTAGCCACAGTGCATCAAAGCTAACATGAAGAGACCTCCTCATGATGGCTGTCAGGCCATCTTAATGTTGTGGAGCGACACTCACACTAAGGTCACACTGTCTCACCCCTCAGGGATCTGAGTATATGAGAGATACAGTAGAAACTAAGACAGACAGAGTGTGTATATGTGTGCGAGCTTGTGTGTAAGCTCTGCAAGGACTGCAGCCTGTCTCTCGGGAGGTGAGCAGATGCTGGAGCACCGCTGTCAGAACTGTCTATCGCTAACACCTAGCTCATCGCTAATGGCCTGGCGCTAACTATCGAGCCTCACACCACCAGCAGATCACAGGTCTGTGGTTTATGTAGCGTTAGCCCCATGTTGCAGCGCCGGTTGTGGCAGGCAGGTGGTGCTAACCAGTGAACCGGCTCCATGTCCCCAAGGCATCCATCTGTCAGCTAGGCTGGATAGGCTAGCTCATTAGCGCCTGGCTTGCTCGTGCTCTGACAGGAAGCTCGCACAGCGGATGAAAGAGAGAGTTGGTTACAACAATGCTTTTGTGTCAAACACACACACACACACACACACGCACTGTATTAAGGGAGTACACACATGCACTGTATTAAGGGAGTACACACACGCACTGTATTAAGGGAGTAGACATACTTGTGCATGTGAGACACACACATAGACATACGCAGAGAGTGAAGAAGTGCTTGAATTGACAAAATAAGACAAATAATACAAGCACACTGAAGAATAGAAACAACATAGGAACACAGTTTCCACACAACTCTAACACTGTCTGAAAACTTCACAATGCACATTGATTTAAACCCCTACCAAAGACCTGCTGTGTTCAGAAATCTGTGTTTTACATATTTCTCTCTCTCTCTTCCCTCCCGCCCTTTCTCCATAGCCTGATGACATCCATTACTACTATGCCAAAGAAAACGTGAGTACATTTCTACTGTTACTTCCATGTGTAGTGAAGAGACGTGATCTGAGTCATATTGAGTCTATTCAACAAAATCCCACCTGCACCCTCTGTCTTTGTAGCCATGGTTACTAAACCTGTTGTAAAGTGTATTGATAGACTTAAAGGATCCCCCACATCCCCCAGCTGTGGCCTAGGCTCTAGTGCCTTGAAAAGACACAAAGTTGCTATAGTACGCTAGGGTTAGTGTGTGTTTTTGTTAGCATGTGTGTTTGTATGCGTGCATATTCAAATGAGCGTGCATGCATGTTATGTCTAGTGTGTGTGTGTGCGTGCGTGCGAGATTATCTCAAGAACACGTATCTATGCCTGTGATATCGGCTGCATCCCTCTGAAGCCTCTGAAGTCATCTGTCTGATTTGATACTGGAGATCAGATAGTAATTCCACAGGGGATGTGGTGATAGAACACATGCAGGCAGGCACACACCTCTCCTGAACAACTGATGTCATTCTGGCTTTGACGGGCCAAGACACAGGAGATCAGTACTGTCAGGCATCTGAACACACGGCAGTATTATTCACAGCCACGGGAGATGGAGCAAGACCACACAGACACACGCATGTGTTATCATACAACGCACCATAATGCAAAGTGACAGACACACACACACACACACAATACTTTGTATTCTCCAAATCCATGCAGTATACTCTCCATTGACCTCCAATTTGCGTCAATAATATCTCATTCCTTTCGTCTTTTTCCCTTATAGCTGGACTCAAATGATACAGAGGTCAAGAAGCCAAACCGGCTTTATCCAGAGTTTAAGGAAGACGAGCAATTTAGACGCCTCATCTCCTATAACACCACAGCAGTCCACATACCCACGGACATATACGAGGGCTGTGAGTACACACACACACACGCATTGTACAGTATTTATAGCATGTTTCCATGACATTTTGGTCAGTCAGTTTCTCAGAATGTGTGTAGTAGTCAGCTGATGGCCCGGCCAATGCTTGCAGTCTAAATTTAGCCCTGCCTAGCCCAACCAATGGGCAGCAGACCTGGCCTCCGAGTTACCCCGGTCACCAGCTGCTCCTCGCTCTCCCACCCACAACCTCATGAGAGAATCCCACTGAATGTCAATGAAACTGCCATGATTTTTTTTTCTTGTGTGGATACTTTCTGGGTCTTTCTCAGTCTTTCTGCTTCCATGTCTTTCTCTAGTCTTAATCTTGCTCTATCATGCTCTTCTTTAATGCTTGTCTGATCCGCCCTCGACTCAGTCTGTCACTCCTCTTATCACCCTCGGCTCGGTCTGTCACTCCTCTTATCGCCCTCGGCTCTGTCTGTCACTCCTCTTATCACCCTCGGCTCGGTCTGTCACTCCTCTTATCGCCCTCGGCTCTGTCTGTCACTCCTCTTATCGACCTCGGCTCTGTCTGTCACTCCTCTTATCGCCCTCGGCTCGGTCTGTCACTCCTCTTATCGCCCTCGGCTCTGTCTGTCACTCCTCTTATCGCCCTCGGCTCTGTCTGTCACTCCTCTTATCGACCTGGGCTCTGTCTGTCACTCCTCTTATCGCCCTCGGCTCGGTCTGTCACTCCTCTTATCGACCTCGGCTCTGTCTGTCACTCCTCTTATCGACCTCGGCTCTGTCTGTCACTCCTCTTATCGCCCTCGGCTCGGTCTGTCACTCCTCTTATCGACCTCGGCTCTGTCTGTCACTCCTCTTATCGCCCTCGGCTCGGTCTGTCACTCCTCTTATCGCCCTCGGCTCTGTCTGTCACTCCTCTTATCGACCTCGGCTCTGTCTGTCACTCCTCTTATCGCTCTCGGCTCGGTCTGTCACTCCTCTTATCGCCCTCGGCTCGGTCTGTCACTCCTCTTATCGCCCTCGGCTCGGTTTGTCACTCCTCTTATCGCCCTCGGCTCGGTCTGTCACTCCTCTTATCGCCCTCGGCTCGGTCTGTCACTCCTCTTATCGCCCTCGGCTCGGTCTGTCACTCCTCTTATCGCCCTCGGCTCGGTCTGTCACTCCTCTTATCGCCCTCGGCTCTGTCTGTCACTCCTCTTATCGCCCTCGGCTCTGTCTGTCACTCCTCTTATCGCCCTCGGCTCTGTCTGTCACTCCTCTTATCGCCCTCGGCTCTGTCTGTCACTCCTCTTATCGCCCTCGGCTCTGTCTGTCACTCCTCTTATCGCCCTCGGCTCTGTCTGTCACTCCTCTTATCGCCCTCGGCTCTGTCTGTCACTCCTCTTATCGCCCTCGGCTCTGTCTGTCACTCCTCTTATCGCCCTCGGCTCTGTCTGTCACTCCTCTTATCGCCCTCGGCTCTGTCTGTCACTCCTCTTATCGCCCTCGGCTCTGTCTGTCACTCCTCTTATCACTCGTTCTCTCCTCTTTCTGCTTTAATTTCATTCTCTTTTACACTAGAACAGCTGGGCCTTGAGGGAACCCCCCTTCAAGCTAATGAGCAGTCACTTTGACTACAACATTCTAACAGTGTAATTAATGCTTTAATATATGCTATTGCGAAAACAATCATTTGGTTATGTTAATGAAGGTCTAAGGTACTTTTTATTTCATTAGTTTGTGACTAGGCTATATGTAAAAACATAACATTAAAATGTTCAATGCATTTTATTAATGGAATGCCTTTGCTACAATTATGAAACAGAAGGTGTATGTGTTGGAACACGGTAACAGCTTCTTTTTATGACGACAAAAACAATACCCCAAAATACCACATTCACCAAGACGCATGAACAGTAAGACACGAGGTTAAATGATAGAAACATCAGTATCCTAAACATCATTATAAGTGACAAGTGTGCTTGAGAAACAGTGAAAATCAGCAAAAAGCAATAATGGCATTATAATGAATATAAGTGTCGATAAGACAGCAGTAAAAAATAGTCAGGTATTTATACGTTGGATACCATGGCGAATTTCTGTTTCATCAAAATGGAGGTAAAGCATGATCTCTCTGAAGCGATCCCATGACATGGTTTCTCCAAAGAAAAGTATCTCACCAGAAGCTCTCCATACACACGCTCTTTCCACCGAATGCTCCACGGAGATACAGGATTGAAATGAACACTTCCAGCTCATCAACAGACAGATTCCAGGCAGTGTCTCCTTGCTCCGTGTGCACCTTAGCCACGGTACAGTCCCTGAATGCTGTAGCATGTCCGTGTCACATAAACAACGGAAGCTGGTGAGTGTATTGCTGATGTTGTTTTTTGCTTGAGATGTAGAGGCTGCTATCTCAGTGATGACATTTTGTGCTGATAATCAGCCCGTAGTATTGTCACCGTCTCGTTCCATCTAAATGGTGTCGTCCCTTCCTCTCTCCTATCTCTCTGTTTCATTTTGGTGGTGGTGTGGGCGTGCACCACATTCTTGCTTTTTTCCTAGGCCTCGGCGGTGTCCATGTCCGTTATGCCACTAGGTGTCCATGTTTGTTATGCCACTAGGTGTCCATGTTCATTATGCCACTAGGTGTCTATGTTCGTTATGCCACTAGGTGTCCATGTTCTTTATGCCACTAGGTGTCCATGTTCGTTATGCCACTAGATGTCCATGTTCGTTATGCCATTAGGTGTCCATGGTCGTTATGCCACTAGGTGTCTATGTTCATTATGCCACTAGGTGTCCATGTCCGTTATGCCACTAGGTGTCCATGTTCATTATGCCACTAGGTGTCCATGTTCGTTATGCCACTAGGTGTCCATGTTCGTTATGCCACAAGGTGTCCATGTTCGTTATGCCACTAGATGTCCATGTTCGTTATGCCACTAGGTGGCCATGTTCATTATGCCACTTGGTGGCCATGTTCATTATGCCACTTGGTGTCCATGTTCGTTATGCCACTAGGTGTCCATGTTCGTTATGCCACTAGATGTCCATGTTCGTTATGCCACTAGGTGTCCATGTTCGTTATGCCACTAGATGTCCATGTTCGTTATGCCACTAGGTGTCCATGTTCGTTATGCCACAAGGTGTCCATGTTCATTATGCCACTAGGTGGTATAATGATGTTCTCCATGTCTTCACACTGAGCTCACTCTAAGCTAAGGCCTATTCTAGGGATATGTGTTGATTCCCTCCTCTTATCACTAGGTGAACGTCCCTAGGTGGATAAAAAGTTTGTGCCTATTTCTTTTTAATTTTCTTATAGGGGACAACAGTGAAAACCACTCCAAACAGGGAACAGTGTGATCTATCATGATCTGTTCCCAGACCAGGGCTATTTCTGTAGGCTTTATTTAGAGCAGACTGGATGCCACAACACTCATTGATCCAGACTCCGTTTCAGTTCCAACAGGGTCGTGGTGTGAAAATGAACAGGAGGTGTGATTTGTAGGAATTATGAGGGTGTTGATTGAGGTGATTTAGATGGCCTGATTTTAGCGGTGGGTTGGGGGGGGGGGTGTAGCATATGTGACATAGTTAGTGAGCATTAGACATCACCTTCATTAAGATCTACAAGCCACTGTCACTCAGGGAGGAAAACGCTAGGCTCTTGTTCCATCAGCTCACACATTGATGTATTCAGTTTGTGAGCTGTGTGTGTGTGTGTGTGTGTGTGTGTGTGTGTGTGTGTAGGGGGGCTCTTTTAGCATGGGCACATTGAGGACACGGGGCACCCTGCGCATGTATGGACACAGACACACACACACTCACACACACTCACACACGGATACCTGAGGTTATGGATTTATTTATTTGTCATTTAGTTACTGGCTCAGATAGTGTGTAGTGAGTGGTTCAGTATACGGTGAGCTTCAAAAGTATTGGGATAGTGACAGACTTTTCATTGTTTTGGCTCTTTACTCCAGCACTTTGGATTAGAAATTATACAAGGGCTATGAGGATTAAAGTGCAGACTGTCATCTTCAATTTTGGGGGTATTTTCATCCATATCGGGTGAACCGTTTCAGAAATTACAGCACTTTTTGTTCATAGTCCCCCAATTTTAGGGGACCAAAAGTACTGGGACAAATTCACTTGGGTTTTAAAGTAGTAAAAAGTTAAGTATTTGCACATATACACATATAAGTGAATTTGTCACAATATTTTTGGTCCCCTAAGAGGGGGGGACTATGTACAAAAAGCTACCACGTCTCAGTCTCACGTCAGAATTAGACTTTCATCCATGTTACTTAACCCTCAAGTTGTTGCAAACGTCACATTTTGAAGTATTTCTAAGGTTATCATTTCAAATCCAAATTGCTAGAGTACAGAGCCAAAATAACAAAACATGTCACTGTTCCAATACTTTTGGAGCTCATTGTATAATCCTTCATATGATGGAGGTATTGATGAGTCTTTAGGTCTGTCCGTCCATCTACAGACGTGTTGATCATTATCATGCACAGGACGGCTGGATGGACGAGTGCGTCCAGATATTTTTACGAGTGGGAATGAGCAATGACGAAGATGGGAAGGAGGTAGCAGGTAGGACAGGGAGGGTGGGGTGGGTCCAGGAATGATTCATCCCTCTCTTTTCCTCTCGCTCTGGTGGTCTCATTCTCTCTCTTTTTCTGTCCCCTCTTTTTTCGCTTTCTCCCTTCTCTCGCTCTTTCTCTCCTTTTCACTCACGCACACATTTTCTCACTCTATCTTTCTCTCACTGTGGCTCTGAGTGGCTAATGGGGGATTTAGCGACGCACCCCACAGTCACAGCCTGTCTGTCCCTTCCTATTTTCGTCGGATTGTTTATGGCGGTGAGCTTCTGTGTTACTCATCCCTCTATCCCGCCACCTCTCCCTACATTCCTCTATCCCTCTGCCTCTCCCTACATTCCTCTATCCCTCTACCTCTCCCTACATTCCTCTATCCCTCTACCTCTCCCTACATTCCTCTATCCCTCTACCTCTCCCTACATTCCTCTATCCCTCTACCTCTCCCTACATTCCTCTATCCCTCTACCTCTCCCTACATTCCTCTATCCCTCTACCTCTCCCTACATTCCTCTATCCCTCTACCTCTCCCTACATTCCTCTATCCCTCTACCTCCCCCTACATTCCTCTATCCCTCTACCTCTCCCTATGTTCCTCTATCCCTCTCCCTACGTTCCTCTATCCCTCTACCTCTCCCTACGTTCCTCTATCCCTCTACCTCTCCCTACATTCCTCTATCCCTCTACCTCTCTCCCTACATTCCTCTATCCCTCTACCTCTCTCCCTGCATTCCTCTATCCCTCTACCTCTCCCTGCATTCCTCTATCCCTCTACCTCTCTCCCTACATTCCTCTATCCCTCTACCTCTCTCCCTACATTCCTCTATCCCTCTACCTCTCTCCCTACATTCCTCTATCCCTCTACCTCTCTCCCTACATTCCTCTATCCCTCTACCTCTCTCCCTACATTCCTCTATCCCTCTACCTCTCCCTACATTCCTCTATCCCTCTACCTCTCCCTACATTCCTCTATCCCTCTACCTCTCCCTACATTCCTCTATCCCTCTACCTCTCCCTACATTCCTCTATCCCTCTCCCTACGTTCCTCTATCCCTCTACCTCTCCCTACATTCCTCTATCCCTCTCCCTACGTTCCTCTATCCCTCTACCTCTCCCTACATTCCTCTATCCCTCTACCTCTCCCTACATTCCTCTATCCCTCTCCCTACATTCCTCTATCCCTCTACCTCTTCCTACATTCCTCTATCCCTCTACCTCTCCCTACATTCCGCTATCCCTCTACCTCTCCCTACATTCCTCTATCCCACTACCTCTCCCTACATTCCTCTATCCCTCTCTCTCTCTCCTAGGATGGGCTGCCACATCAATTGCCAGCGTTGCCATGGAGGTGTGTGTGTGTGTGTGGGCACCAGAGTGGGCTGGGTGGTGGTGTGTGTGTGTGTGTGTGTGTGTAGATAGGCGGGGTGGTAAGTTGATTACAGGACATTGTCTAGACTAAGCCAAGTGTCCTTGTGGGTTTGATGGCTGAATCAAGGTTTGATGAGGTGTCCCACCATCCCGCTCTCTTTCAATCTCTCTTTCTCTCACGTTCTCTATTCTAATGTATCTTTTTACCCATATTTTCCTCCTTTGACTTTCACGCTCCTCTCCTCTCCTTTCTCTCTTTGTTTTGGCTTGTTCACTCTATCCATCACTCTCTCCATCTCCTCCTCTCTCTCTGTCTCTTTTCCATCTCCTCCTCTCTCTCTGTCTCTTTTCCATCTCCCCCTCTGTCTCTTTGTCTTTTCCCCATGTCCCCCCTCTCTCTGTCTCTTCTCCATCTCCCCCCTCTGTCTCTTTGTCTTTTCCCCATGTCCCCCCCCTCTCTGTCTCTTCTCCATCTCCCCCTCTGTCTCTGTCTTTTCCCCATGTCCCCCCCCTCTCTCTCTTCTCCATCTCCCCCTCTGTCTCTTTGTCTTTTCCCCATGTCCCCCCCTCTCTCTGTCTCTTCTCCATCTCCCCCTCTGTCTCTTTGTCTTTTCCCCATGTCCCCCCTCTCTCTGTCTCTTCTCCATCTCCCCCTCTGTCTCTTTGTCTTTTCCCCATGTCCCCCCCTCTCTCTGTCTCTGTCTCTTCTCCATCTCCCCCTCTGTCTCTGTCTTTTCCCCATGTCCCCCCCCTCTCTCTCTCTTCTCCATCTCCCCCTCTGTCTCTTTGTCTTTTCCCCATGTCCCCCCCTCTCTCTGTCTCTTCTCCATCTCCCCCTCTGTCTCTTTGTCTTTTCCCCATGTCCCCCCCTCTCTCTGTCTCTTCTCCATCTCCCCTCTCTCCATTTCTTCCCTCTCTTCCTGCTCTCTCTCTGCTCTCCAGTTCAGTCTAATAATAGCTCGGTGTAGAGACTGTCACTCCTCCACAGTGGGGCCTGCTGATTGGAGTCTTTCTCCCTGCTGATTTGGTGTGGGTGGGGAATAGGGACGTGTATGTGTGTGTGCGCACGTGCGCGGGGCCTATTGGTATGGGTTTGAGATTGAAAATGAGTGTTTGTGTGCACGAGATTGAAATAGTATATGTGTGTGCATTTGCATCATGCAAGTGTGTGTGTGTGTGTGTGTGTTCTCAGTCATTAGGAGGATTGGCGTGTGTAGTAGGAGTGTTGGAGGCTCAGTTTGGAAATGGAACTCTGAATCGCCTGATGCCTGTTAGCGTCAACCCTGTGTGTCACCTGTCAACTCCATACATACACTGGCCCAGACGAGCTCAGACACTCTGAGGGTGTGTGTGTTTATTAGGGTATGTGTATGAGTATGCAAAAAAAAATGTCACAGTCCCTGTGGCAAAGCTCATAGCGTACAAATATGTTATTTTTTTCTCTCGTTTGCTCTGCTCGATACGTTGGGCCTGTCGTCTGTAAAGCTGAGAAGAACACATTTCTTTATCATTTTCTTTCTCTCCATATCTCTCCCTTCTGTTTATCTCTCTCTCCCTCCTCTGTTTATCTCTATATCTCTCCCTCCCTTCTCTGCTTCTCTCCATATCTCGTATCATATTACATGAAATCAAAAATAAATATCCATTTAAATTACAGGTTGTAATGAACAAAATAGGAAAAACGCCAAGGGGGATGAATAGTGTTCACTCTGGGATGTGTTAACACTGTTATTAAAGCTACTTCATTCACTCTGGGATGTGTTAACACTGTTATTAAAGCTACTTCATTCACTCTGGGATGTGTTAACACTGTTATTAAAGCTACTTCATTCACTCTGGGATGTGTTAACACTGTTATTAAAGCTACTTCATTCACTCTGGGATGTGTTAACACTGTTATTAAAGCTACTTCATTCACTCTGGGATGTGTTAACACTGTTATTAAAGATACTTCGTTCACTCTGGGAGGTGTTAACACTGTTATTAAAGCTACTTCATTCATTCTGGGATGTGTTAACACTGTTATTAAAGCTACTTCATTCACTCTGGGATGTGTTAACACTGTTATTAAAGCTACTTCATTCACTCTGGGACATGGTCACACTGTTATTAAAGCTACTTCATTCACTCTGGGATGTGTTAACACTGTTATTAAAGCTACTTCATTCACTCTGGGACATGGTCACACTGTTATTAAAGCTACTTCATTCACTCTGGGACATGGTCACACTGTTATTAAAGCTACTTCATTCACTCTGGGACATGGTCACACTGTTATTAAAGCTACTTCATTCACTCTGGGACATGGTCACACTGTTATTAAAGCTACTTCATTCACTCTGGGACATGGTCACACTGTTATTAAAGCTACTTCATTCACTCTGGGACATGGTCACACTGTTATTAAAGCTACTTCATTCACTCTGGGATGTGTATTCATGCCCCTTGGCGTTTTTCCTATTTTGTTCATTACAACCTGTAATTTAAATGGATATTTATAGTCCAAATTGGTGAAGTGAAAAGAAAAATATAACTTAAAATGGAAAAGATAAAACCGGAAAAGACATGCGTATGTTTTCACCCCATTTGCTATGAAGCCCCTAAATAAGATCTGGTGCAACCAATTACCTTCAGAAGTCACATCATTTGTTAAATAATGTCCACCTGTGTGCAATCTAAGTGTCACATGATCTCAGTATATATACGGCCGTTCTGAAAGAAATATTTTGCATCTTCAAAGTGCTAGGCATGTTGTGTAAATCAAATGATACAAACCCCCCAGAAATCCATTTTAATTCTAGGTTGTAAGGCAACAAAATAGGAAAAATGCCAAGGGGGGAACAAGCCACTGTAGCTTTAATAAGTGTGAACACATCCCAGAGTGAACGAAGTAGCTTTAAAAACTTCTTATGGCTAGGGTACTTTTGAGGAACTGCCTGTAGCTCAGGCCCTGAAGCCAGGATATGCATGTAATTGGTACCATTGGAAAGAAAACACTTTGAATAACAGTGTGACATATCCCAGAGTGAAGGAAGTAGCTTTAATAACAGTGTGACATATCCCAGAGTGAAGGAAGTAGCTTTAATTACAGTGTGAACACATCCCACAGGGAGGAACCACACAATCATAGGACTGTGACACAAACACACAATAACTCATTAATTCTCTCACACACACGAGGCAAAGGGTTGTTTGATAATCCCAAAGCCCTAACCTTTGCGTGTGTGGGGGGGTGTCTCTTACCCTCCAGCTGCAATTATTCATTGAATAGCCCAGGCGAGAGCAGACACACACACACACACCGCTACTCACACACACCGCTACTCACACACAACTCTCCACTCAGTAACAAACCTCCTGGAAAACTCTCAACCTCATTTTACCCTTTTGGCAGAGCCTGAAGCCTGGGACAAAATTTGGGCTCTCGCCTAGCCCGAGGAAGGCCCGAGTTGCGATGATTGGTGATATGTGATAGTCAGCTGATGGCTCAAGGCGAATATACAGAATTGGTCATCTTGAGAACCTGTTGCTTGTGTGAAAATAGCTTTAGGCTAAGCTAGTGGGCCAAATCCTAACATGACATCTTCATTCAAATCTCCACGCAAATCTCCCACTGACTTCAATGCAAGATTGAAGCAAAAACCAAATGCACTTGCAAATCTCAAGGAAATGAGGCGAAAAGGAGGGAGGTGTTGGAACAGGGCCCAGGGAGTGCAGTAGTAGTGAATGGTGAGTATCGTTGAGTGAAAGGCTCTCTCTGATAGGATGATTGCAGGCTTTCACCACAGCCCCTTTCTGATACTGTAATCACAGCCAAGTGGAGTAATTACAGTGCTGATAAGACCACGGTAGATGGCCAAGACACAGAATGACTGTGTCATGTCATCTCTGTGATAGTCCCAGTTTTCTGATGGTTTCTTCTTCTCCTCTTTTCTCTTCATCAGTTCATCCTTTGTTCTCCTCCATTCACTCCAGTCTCAGGAAACTCCTCTGTCAACTCTCTTCTCTCCTCCACTTGGTCGTTTTCACGTCCTCTCTGTCTGTCTGTCCGACCCTCCTATGCCCTCATCCTTCTCTCCTCCTGACCCTCCTATGCCCTCTCCCTCTCTCCTCCTGACCCTCCTATGCCCTCTCCCTCTCTCCTCCTGACCCTCCTATGCCTCTCCCTCTCTCCTCCTGACCCTCCTATGCCCTCTCACTCTCTCCTCCTGACCCTCCTATGCCCTCTCCCTCTCTCCTCCTGACCCTCCTATGCCCTCTCACTCTCTCCTCCTGACCCTCCTATGCCCTCTCCCTCTCTCCTCCTGACCCTCTATGCCCTCTCCCTCTCTCCTCCTGACCCTCCTATGCCCTCTCACTCTCTCCTCCTGACCCTCCTATGCCCTCTCACTCTCTCCTCCTGACCCTCCTATGCCCTCTCCTCTCTCCTCCTGACCCTCCTATGCCCTCTCCCTCTCTCCTCCTGACCCTCCTATGCCCTCTCACTTCTCCTCCTGACCCTCCTATGCCCTCTCACTCTCTCCTCCTGACCCTCTATGCCCTCTCCCTCTCTCCTCCTGACCCCTCCTATGCCCCTCTCCCTCTCTCCTCCTGACCCTTCTATGCCCTCTCACTCTCTCCTCCTGACCCTCCTATGCCCTCTCCCTCTCTCCTCCTGACCCTCCTATGCCCTCTCACTCTCTCCTCCTGACCCTCCTATGCCCTCTCCCCCTCTCCTCCTGACCCTCCTATGCCTCTCCTCTCTCCTCCTGACCCTCCTATGCCCTCCTCCCTCTCTCCTCCTGACCCTCCTATGCCCTCTCCCTCTCTCCTCCTGACCCTTCTATGCCCTCTCCCTCTCTCCTCCTGACCCTCCTATGCCCTCTCCCTCTCTCCTCCTGACCCTCCTATGCCCTCTCCCTCTCTCCTCCTGACCCTCCTATGCCCTCTCCCTCTCTCCTCCTGACCCTCCTATGCCCTCTCCCTCTCTCCTCCTGACCCTCCTATGCCCTCTCCCTCTCTCCTCCTGACCCTCCTATGCCCTCTCCCTCTCTCCTCCTGACCCTCCTATGCCCTCTCCCTCTCTCCTCCTGACCCTTCTATGCCCTCTCCCTCTTGTTTCTCTCCATTCACCTTTTACAGAAAAATACACAGGATTTCACGTGTGGAAAATCACATGATTTCCCATTAATTTTTACATGTGAAAACAACATGTTTTTGGAACACTTCAGATGTGATCACGTTTTCACATGTGTAATTTCACATGTTATCACATTAACTTCACACAAGATCACATGAAAACTTATATTTTTTGAACACTTCACAAGTGTTCATGTGTAATTAATGTGTTTTTTCCCTAAGGGCCCCATCCCTTCTTGTTCTCTTTCCTTTCTCCCATGCCTTGTTCCCTTTCCTTTCTCCCATGCCTTGTTCTCTTTCCTTTCTCCCATGCCTTGTTCCCTTTCCTTTCTCCCATCCCTTGTTCTCTTTCCTTTCTCCCATGCCTTGTTCTCTTCCTTTCTCCCATGCCTTGTTCTCTTTCCTTTCTCCCATGCCTTGTTCTCTTTCCTTTCTCCCATCCCTTGTTCTCTTTCCTTTCTCCCATGCCTTGTCCCCTTTCCTTTCTCCCATGCCTTGTTCTCTTTCCTTTCTCCCATGCCTTGTTCTCTTTCCTTTCTCCCATGCCTTGTTCTCTTTCCTTTCTCCCATGCCTTGTTCCCTTTCCTTTCTCCCATGCCTTGTTCCCTTTCCTTTCTCCCATGCCTTGTTCCCTTTCCTTTCTCCCATGCCTTGTTCTCTTTCTTTTCTCCCATGCCTTGTTCCCTTTCCTTTCTCCCATCCCTTGTTCTCTTTCCTTTCTCCCATGCCTTGTTCCCTTTCCTTTCTCCCATGCCTTGTTCTCTTTCCTTTCTCCCATGCCTTGTTCCCTTTCCTTTCTCCCATGCCTTGTTCCCTTTCCTTTCTCCCATGCCTTGTTCTCTTTCCTTTCTCCCATGCCTTGTTCCCTTTCCTTTCTCCCATGCCTTGTTCTCTTTCCTTTCTCCCATGCCTTGTTCCCTTTCCTTTCTCCCATGCCTTGTTCCCTTTCCTTTCTCCCATGCCTTGTTCCCTTTCCTTTCTCCCATGCCTTGTTCTCTTTCCTTTCTCCCATGCCTTGTTCTCTTTCCTTTCTCCCATGCCTTGTTCTCTTTCCTTTCTCCCATGCCTTGTTCTCTTTCTATTTATCCCTTTATCTCTTCTCTTTTAATCATCCTCCTCATTCCCTTCATCCTCTTCTTTCATGTTCTCTGCTCTTTATTTTCTGGTGATTATGACCAGGCTATTCTCTGTCTGTTGTAGCCGGGCTGTGTTGAGAGAGAGAAAGCGAAATGTCCAGGTTGATTGATGTGTCCCCGCGGCAACACTGTTGTTGTGCTGTGACCCTGGTCGATTGGGATGCGTGGCGGCCATTAGTGATTTAACACCACTCTGCCACACACACACAAGCATGAAGACACACACATAGACATAGACATGGATAGACACACACACACACACATTTCCCCGAAACTAGACCTGACCAGGGCTTGTGTTACCGTGGTGATCCGTCCCACTCCTCTGTCTCCATCACGGCGACCTCGGCCATCGCTGGGGTGACAGACACATTGCCGTGGAGATGGATTTGTTTACACGAAGCTTTGATTTGTTCTGGGTGTTTGGGTTTCATTAGGGCTCTAGGCCCCACCCCTGATGTGGCTGTTGAGGCTGATCAATGGTCCCCAGCCTAACTCTCTCTTCTGTCTCCCCGTTACTCTTTTTCTTCCTTCTGTCTTCCTCTCCTCACACTCGCAGTCTCTCTCTTTCTCTCCTCGCGCTCTCTCTCTCGCTCTTTCTCCCTGTCTCTCTCTTCCTCTCCTCACACTCTCTCTCGCTCTTTCTCCCTGTCTCTCTCTCTCTCTCTCTCTCGCTCTTTCTCCCTGTCTCTCTCTCTCTCTCTCTCTCTCTCTCTCGCTCTTTCTCCCTGTCTCTCTCTCTCTCTCTTCCTCTCTTCATGCTCACACTCTCTCTTTCTCTGTCTCTCTCTGTCTCTTTCCCATCTCTCCACATGGTTTTATGTTCTATAATCTCCATGTAACTACCATGTTCAAAGCACTATGTCCTCTGTGTCTGTGTTGGTACAGTACATGGTGGGTCAGCTGCATCAGTGTGTATATTTCACAACACTGGTAGATCACACAGCTGTGCTAGTGTTGACTCCATGAGATCTGACATGTAGCCCATTTGCTGTATAGATGAAGTGGGTTGTTATTTAGCCTTTCTCATCTTTTTCCCTTCCTCTCTCATTCGTCCATTCTCGTTCTGTCTCTCTCTCACCTATACTATGAGGCAGCAGCATTACCCCCTCTTTTTTGTCTCTCCCCTCTTTTTTCACGTTCTCCTCTCTCTCTCTCCCTCCCCCCACCTTTTTCTCACCCCAAATCTCTCTCTCCCCACCTCTCTCCCTTCCCCCCTCTCTCCCTCCCCCCACTAGCACCCCTCTTCCTTTTCTCTTCCCTCCCCCACTCTCCCTCCCCCTCCTCTCTGAGCGTAGCTATGTTGGTTTGCTGCTGCTTTGGGCTGTGAATCATGGGCAACATCAGCTTGACATGCTGCCATCCCTGTGCCACTCTTTTGGGGAAAAAACTGCATTTTCAACCTAATTAGATACAGGGTGTATTAGCCAAATAGCATTACTAGCTAATGATTTTTTTAATCAGCTTCATCTCTCTGGCTCTCTTTGTATCTGTTGTCTCTCTCTCTTTCTCTCTCTCCAGTTGTCTCTTTCTCTCTCTCCAGTTCTCTCTTCTCTTTCCAGTTGTTTCTCTTTCTCTCTCTCCAGTTGTCTCTCTTTCTCTCTCTCCAGTTGTCTCTCTTTCTCTCTCTCCAGTTGTCTCTCTCTCTCTCTCCAGTTGTCTCTCTTTCTCTCTCTCCAGTTGTGTCTCTTTCTCTCTCTCCAGTTGTCTCTCTTTCTCTCTCTCCAGTTGTCTCTCTCTCTCTCTCCAGTTGTCTCTTTCTCTCTCTCCAGTTGTCTCTTTCTCTCTCTCCAGTTGTCTCTTTCTCTCTCTCCAGTTGTCTCTTTCTCTCTCTCCAGTTGTCTCTTTCTCTCTCTCCAGTTGTCTCTTTCTCTCTCTCCAGTTGTCTCTCTCTTTCTCTCTCTCCAGTTGTCTCTCTCTTTCTCTCTCTCCAGTTGTCTCTCTCTTTCTCTCTCTCCAGTTGTCTCTCTCTTTCTCTCTCTCCAGTTGTCTCTCTCTTTCTCTCTCTCCAGTTGTCTCTCTCTCTCTCTCCAGTTGTCTCTCTCTCTCTCTCTCCAGTTGTCTCTCTCTCTCTCTCTCTCCAGTTGTCTCTTTCTCTCTCTCCAGTTGTCTCTTTCTCTCTCTCCAGTTGTCTCTTTCTCTCTCTCCAGTTGTCTCTTTCTCTCTCTCCAGTTGTCTCTTTCTCTCTCTCCAGTTGTCTCTTTCTCTCTCTCCAGTTGTCTCTTTCTCTCTCTCCAGTTGTCTCTTTCTCTCTCTCCAGTTGTCTCTTTCTCTCTCTCCAGTTGTCTCTTTCTCTCTCTCCAGTTGTCTCTTTCTCTCTCTCCCAGTTGTCTCTTTCTCTCTCTCCAGTTGTCTCTTCTCTCTCTCAGTTGTCTCTCTCTTTCTCTCTCTCCAGTTGTCTCTCTCTTTCTCTCTCTCCAGTTGTCTCTCTCTTTCTCTCTCCGGTTGTCTCTCTCTTTCTCTCTCTCTCTCTTGTTGTCTCTCTCTTTCTCTCTCTCTCTCTTGTTGTCTCTCTCTTTCTCTCTCTTCAGTTGTCTCGCTCTCTCTCTCCCTTTCGGACGTCTCACTCCTTCCCTCCCTCCCTCTCGGTCGCCTCGCTCCCTCCCTCCCTCTCGGTCGTCCGTCTCCCTCCCTCCCTCCCTCTTGGTAGTCTCTCTCTCTACAGTTCTCCTTTTAGAGTCGTGTGCTCTCTCTCCCTCCCTCCCTCCCTCTCGGTCGTCCGTCTCCCTCCCTCCCTCTTGGTAGTCTCTCTCTCTACAGTTCTCCTTTTAGAGTCAGTGTGCTCTCTCTCCCTCCCTCCCTCCCTCTCGGTCGTCCGTCTCCCTCCCTCCCTCCCTCTTGGTAGTCTCTCTCTCTACAGTTCTCCTTTTAGAGTCGTGTGCTCTCTCTCCCTCCCTCCCTCCCTCTCGGTCGTCCGTCTCCCTCCCTCCCTCCCTCTTGGTAGTCTCTCTCTCTACAGTTCTCCTTTTAGAGTCAGTGTGCTCTCTCTCCCTCCCTCCCTCCCTCTCGGTCGTCCGTCTCCCTCCCTCGCTCCCTCCCTCTTGGTAGTCTCTCTCTCTACAGTTCTCCTTTTAGAGTCAGTGTGCTCTCGCTCCCTCCCTCCCTCCCTCTCGGTCGTCCTTCTCCCTCCCTCTTGGTAGTCTCTCTCTCTACAGTTCTCCTTTTAGAGTCAGTGTGCTCTCTCTCCCTCAGTAAAACAGCATGATTATTGTAAACTTATTTTATTAAAGTAATCCTACCTGGGAAGAGAACATTTGACTATTTTAATGTTTTAGTTATTTTTCTTTGTCGTTTTTTCTCCAGATCTGAGTCACTGAATCCGTTTTAGCAATAGACTGCTGCTATTGGATACTTGTCATTGTCAATTATGGTTAAATAGATGTGCTGTGTATTACTGTGCTGTTATCTATGTAGCCATTAGGTGGTCTTGTAGTTGATGCCCTCCCTATCACCACAGTTTAACCTCTAACCCTAGAAAATCAATGATATAGGTGTCATCTTTGCCTGTGTACGTGTGTGTGTGTCCAGTGGCGAACTGTGACTATAGGACCAAAAATCTTCCAATATGTTCTATCAAACTCAAAAATCAATAAAATAAATGAAAACATAGCATCACCATTTTCGCCAGTAGAAGTGGGAGCTTGCGTTGTAGCTCTCGCACGACTGTGTGGTCTAGAATGGATTAGAATGGCAGCCCGCAGGCAGCAAAATGGGAGACCCTGGTTAAAAACGTGTTTTATACCATTTTATAGCGAAGTACACATTCAACACGTGGAGTCGTAAGTATTGTTCCTAGAGCTTCCGATTCGAGCCGTCTGTAAACAATGACAACATGAACCATCCAGCTATTACTTCCCATTGCAAATCAATTTTATCACATTTATCACACTAACTGGTGATCTAAAGTTGAAATGCAACTGTGTGTGTGTGTGTGTGTGTGTGTGTGTGTGTGTGTGTGTGTGTGTGTGTGTGTGTGACTACTGTGTGTGACTACTGTGTGTGACAGTAGACTACTAACTCAGCAATCAGTGTTCCAGTAGTTCTCTGATGTGACAACTCTTCCTCCAGAGTTACATTAACGGTTCCAACATCCATTTTCAGACTTGCTCTTTATGTCACTAAATGTGATTTAATCAGTGGAGTCCTATTAGTTTGGGCCCTTTTATTTGTGTCTTCCATTGTTTTATTCTGTAAAGACAAAGTGTCAGCCCCAGTCTGCTGCCCCGCCACTTGGTATGTTATAAAGCTGAGGGATGGGGATTCAGCCAGCTGAGTTCTCCGTCCATCGCACAGACAGGAAGAAAGAAAAGTGGAGGTGTATGTTTTGTGGTTAACTACTCATGGTGTGATTGTGGTAAAGTACAGGAACTCAAGTCCATTTGTTCTCCCGATCTGGAATACCTCACCATCAAATGCCGAACTCATTACATCCTGAGATAATCTTCTTCTGTCATTGTCACGACCATGTATTTCCCCCGAAGCCGACCCTCCGACGGCTCTATAGGAACTACGCATATCCTCAGGCCCAATTTATTGTGGCAGGGGACTATAATAAATGAAATTAATCATTCATGAAAATCGCAAATGAAATGAAATAAATATATTGGCTCACAATCTTAGCCTTTTGGTAACAACACTGTCATCTCAGATTTTCAAAAAATGCTTTTCAACCATAGCTACACAAGCATTTGTGTAAGAGTATTGATAGCTAGCATAGCATTAAGCCTAGCATTCAGCAGGCAACATTTTCACAAAAACAAGAAAAGCATTCAAATAAAATAATTTACCTTTTGAATAACTTCGGATGTTTTCAATGAGGAGACTCTCAGTTAGATAGCAAATGTTCAGTTTTTCCAAAAAGATTATTTGTGTAGGAGAAATCGCTCCGTTTTGTTCATCACGTTTGGCTAAGAAAGAAACCCGAAAATTCAGTCATTAGAAACGCAAACTTTTTTCCAAATTAACTCCATAATATCGACAGAAATATGGCAAACGTTGTTTAGAATCAAGCCTCAAGGTGTTTTTCACATATGTATTCAATGATAAACCACTCGTGGCAGTTTGGTTTCTCCTCTGTTCAAAATGGAAAAATGCACGCACCTGCAGATTACGCAATAGTTTCGACGGAGGACACCGAGCGGACACCTGGTAAATGTAGTCTCTTATGGTCAATTTTCCAATGATATGCCTACAAATACGTCACAATGCTGCAAACACCTTGGGGAAACGACAGAAAGTGTAGGCTCATTCCTTGCGCATTCACAGCCATATAAGGAGACATTGGAACACAGCACCTCCAAAATCTGGCTCACTTCCTGTATGAAATTTCATCTTGGTTTCGCCTGTAGCATTAGTTCTGTGGCACTCACAGACAATATCTTTGCAGTTTTGGAAACATTAGAGTGTTTTCTTTCCAAAGCTGTCAATTATATGCATAGTCGAGCATCTTTTCGTGACAAAATATCTTGTTTAAAACGGGAACGTTTTTCTTCCAAAAATGAAATACTGCCCCCAGAGGTTCAAGAGGATAAGGTGTTTTCTAGTGACATTTATTTGGATACATCCAAAACAATGAGCTAATGATGCGCAATTTCACCTGGCATAGAAAATGTGATCTCCTCAGGACTCTGATGTTCAGAGGAGCTAGCCAACAACACAGCTAGCAGAATCACTTCAAACTGAAGCTGGAAAGACTGCAAACTAGCTGCACTTTGTTTCGTTTTACCTGTTTTCTATTGATAGTTCTTTGTATATATCCAGAAAAATTATGCCAGCTGATTCATGATTTCGACTGACTGAGAAAAGCTGCCTGCCTGTCTGTCTCATCCTGACTCCCAACACGTTTGCTGCTATGGGACAGCTGGAGAATGAATTTGAATATTGAAACAGTGTTGCGAATGTCGGAGAGACCGACAAAATTTTATTCAAATCTCTACTGTTGTAGATGCTTTTAATAGTGGAGATCAAGTTTACAGATGGCATGGCTGGGCTGATGAGACGGTGGATTCAGATGGAACAGATGGAACAGAGTAAATTGGCTAAATCTATGACGTTAAAATGCCTGTGGTAACTTGTGGAATAGAAAACAGCTGGAATGCGGTTTTAACCAATCACCATTCAGGATTAGACCCACCCATTATATAAGATACATGTATTGTATTGTCATAAATAATTTAATTTGAAAGGCGGATAAGGTTCTTGGTAGAACCCTTCATAGAGGCTTCTAGGTAGAACCATATACAGGGGCTTCTTTGAAGAACCCTACATAAAGGGTTTTAGATAGAACCTTCTACAAAGGCACCAAAAGAGTTGCCCAATGGGGACAAACCAAAGAACCCTGTATGGTTCTTCTTAGCACCTGTTTTTCTTAAAGTGTAGAATCAGTCAATTCAGTTGTAGTTTTATCTTTAGAGTCTCCAACATTGCGTTATGGGAGGATACTAGCCAATCTTGATACAATGAGTTACCATATAGCATTGAAAATAGTCCCCTAACCAAAGGATAAAGAGTTTAAACGTACAGTTGAAAAAGAAAAAAGGATTTGCACACAGTAAACATGATAAAGTAAAAGAGGTAGTAAACACACTAAAGCTTACCCACAATTTGTCTGTCCATGTTAATCTCTCTACTCACCTGCATGTGTTTGTGGATAATATCTCTGTCCTTTCTGTGAGAAAGTGGACACAGTGTATAGGTAGTGAATAGATATTTCTGAAGAGCTGGAGAGAGTTTGGTACCGTACACAATACACTGTATACACTGTTTTATTTCGACAAGGTGATGTTGAAATGCAGTGACAATGAGTCATCAAAACCATAGAAACAGACGATTACAAACACCCCCATATAATATACCCCCCCCTCTAAAGAAAATGACATCCAATTCAATCATATTTCATAGAATAAGGCTGATGTCATAAATACCCATCACTATTCTAAAGCTCTGGTGCTGTGCTAGACTGAATACCAAGTGTATCACTATTCTAAAGCTCTGGTGCTGTGCTAGACTGAATACCAAGTGTATCACTATTCTAAAGCTCTGGTGCTGTGCTAGACTGAATACCAAGTGTATCACTATTCTAAAGCTCTGGTGCTGTGCTAGACTGAATACCAAGTGTATCACTATTCTAAAGCTCTGGTGCTGTGCTAGACTGAATACCAAGTGTATCACTATTCTAAAGCTCTGGTGCTGTGCTAGACTGAATACCAAGTGTATCACTATTCTAAAGCTCTGGTGCTGTGCTAGACTGAATACCAAGTGTATCACTATTCTAAAGCTCTGGTGCTGTGCTAGACTGAATACCAAGTGTATCACTATTCTAAAGCTCTGGTGCTGTGCTAGACTGAATACCAAGTGTATCACTATTCTAAAGCTCTGGTGCTGTGCTAGACTGAATACCAAGTGTATCACTATTCTAAAGCTCTGGTGCTGTGCTAGACTGAATACCAAGTGTATCACTATTCTAAAGCTCTGGTGCTGTGCTAGACTGAATACCAAGTGTATCACTATTCTAAAGCTCTGGTGCTGTGCTAGACTGAATACCAAGTGTATCACTATTCTAAAGCTCTGGTGCTGTGCTAGACTGAATACCAAGTGTATCACTATTCTAAAGCTCTGGTGCTGTGCTAGACTGAATACCAAGTGTATCACTATTCAACTGAATGTATTTATCCAGACATCCTGAATGTTACTCAGTGACCATTAAAGTTATTGAGGATCAACAGAGTATATGCATTGTATATATCTAAGTAAAACAAACATATAGTGCCGATTATTATCAGAATTAAAACAATGCAGCATTAAACATTTCGTCCCCCTGCAATGACCCCCCCCCCCCCCTTCCCCCGGCAAATTCAAACGAGACTATGCTGATATTAACAAAACATGTGGCAGTTATAGTGCCACCTTGTGGTCGATATGAATGTTCCTGCATATGTTGGGTCTTGTTGACAGTGTTTTCAACATGTGTACCAAATTTGTTACAATACAAATATCTGTGACTGATTTGTGTTTCGGACCACATGAACGTTTATTGGCCATTACGGCCATGTTGTTTTAGGTACTAGTCTGGAACATATTGCGTTGAGAGACGTTTGTCCACAGGTGCCGCATATCAAGTTTCTTGCAGATCGGTCCTTCAGTGCCAGAGGAGAAGCGTTTGAAGGGTTTTTTCACCTCATTCTAAATGGTGGAATATCCATCGTGGTGGACCTTATGGATCCCTGCTGCAAATGTGTTCCTTGTGAAGAGGAGGACCGATGTCCTGAATTTCATGACTATTGGACAAACTGGTCTATTGGACAAACTGAGGGGCGTGACCTTTCAAAATGTGCATTTTCAATTGCTTGTTATAGTACCTCCACCTGGCCAGTCTGTGTCATTTAGAAAATGCCAGACCTCTACAGCAAGACACATCATACAACCAAGTTTCATCAAAAACAGGCCCTCCAGTCTGAGATATCGCGTGTGACAAACATACAAACGTGCTTTCGGACAGAGACAGAGCCAAAGTCCCCTCCCCGATTTCATCATGGGGGACAGTAATCAGAACAACCTCTGAATTCTCTCTCCCAGATATGAAGTCATACCTTGTTGTGAACCTGAGATATTGGTAATACAGGTCAACTGTTACATAGCTGCTGCATTCTGTACTCATGTCTAACAGACTGACAATGTTATTCATAGGCTTTGCTTTTTCCTTTTATATTTAGAGGTTGGACGTTGGCGCGTGGGGCGCACTGATTGGTGTCCCCTCGTTACTCAGTATGTGTTACACCTGTGCTGGTTTGTCATCTCATTAGTGGGAAGGTGTTGGCCCAGGTGATATTGAAGAGTGGCCGGCCCACTGCTCCGTTAAGATCAGATAAAGGATTGTTCTTTTAGAAGTCAAATAATAATAACAAATATCAGTTAATAAACTAATGTGAAATATTCTCCCTGGTGTTTTATGAAAGAGTGAACTCTAATTGAGGTACTAATTTTACAGGTCAGTTTCAGGTCAATTTCAGGTTCAAACTCAGTCTGTGTGATTGACAGGAGAGATGATCAGAGGGGCAGAGTTTTTACCACCATCATTGAGCAAAGGGCTGAAGTATGGATATAGTTTCTCAGTGAAGGTGTAGCCAGTGAAAGAGTAGATATGAGACCTGACCTCCACATCATAAAATGAGACCTGACCCTCCTCATAATCCACAAACACCCCCACCTTCTGGGGCTTCTCTCTCATGCAGAGGTGGACACGGGTCGGGGCACAAGCTATGTACTTACTCCCATCCCTCAGGATCACTGCCCAGCGTCCATTATCAGGGCTTAATGCGACACTCCCCTTTCTGTTGATAGACTCTCTGGCCACTCCTAAATTCCACTCAGTCTTCCCTGTAACAGTTACCTCATAGTAGAATCTCCCTGAGGAGAAGCCTTTCTTTCCCAAGACATTAACGGCAGAATCAAACCTCTTTGGGTTATCAGGGAGCTTCTGTTTTTTTTCTCCAGTTCTCACTTCTTTCCCATTCTTAGACAGAATGAGCCAGGGGCTTGCTGTATCAGGGTCCAGAATAACATCCACTGCATACTGCTGAATCCTCTTCAGCTCATCATCAAACAACCTCTTCATCTCACTCATGACTGTCTCTTCTAGCTGAGACACGGCTCTCCTCACAATCCCCACATACAGATCACCGTCCTTGGTGAGTGGAGGGCTGCACAGGGATGGGAAGCTCTGGAGGAGGTTTAGGTCGTCCTCAGTGTGTGAGACCTGCTCCAGCTCAGTGCTTCTTCTCTTTAGCTCAGTGGTTTCCTACTCCAGCTCTTTAATGAGTTCTTCAGCCTTCCTCTGTGACTACAGTACATCCAGACAGATAGAGCACAGGAGACTACTAGAGGTGGCCATATCCAGACAGAGAGCACAGGAGACTACTGGAGGTGGCCATATCCAGACAGAGAGCACAGGAGACTACTGGAGGTGGCCATATCCAGACAGATAGAGCACAGGAGACTACTGGAGGTGGCCATATCTAGACAGAGAAAGAAACGTCAAACCGTAAAAAACCCCATCTAGAATCAGTCAACTAAATTGTAGTTTAAGCTTTCGAGTTTCCAACATTGTGTTATGGAGAGATACTAGCCACGTGTTACCATATAACATAGAAAATAGTACTATAACTAAAGAATAAAGAGTTTTAATATACTGTTGGAAAATAAAAATAATTTACTCACATCAAACATGGTTGAATTTAATCTTAATTTATCTGTCCATGTTAATCTCTCTACTCACCTGCATGCGTTTGTGGGTAATATCTTTGTATTTTCTGTGAGATAGTAGACTGTGTATTTAATAGATATTTCTGAAGAGCTGGGGAGAGTTTATTCCGTACTCAATACACTGTATACTTAAGTTTCATTTCAGCAAAGTGACATTGTAATGCTCCTCCCAATCCCCTTCAGCAAAGTGATGTTGAAATGGTCCTCCCCTCTTCCTGGAACAGTTAACTCCTTACATGGCTAAACTCTCTCAGATGCAAGTTTTCCATTGCCTGTAGATTATACATTTTATAGTGTGGATATCTTTTATTTAGATTTAAGCCAATAATACATTATTTAAGTTAAGGTGACTGTCCACTGTCATGTTTCTCTTGATAGTTTTCATTATTCACTCACTAATTCTTTGCCTTTATTTTCACAATGAGTTGTGTTATTATCAGTTCAGAAAGGCAGACGGACAAGGTACATGTACATTTACATTTTTTTGTAAAAAATTATCTTTGAGAATTATATACAATGATGAGTCAGACACAAACCATTCATTACACACAACCCAATATCACATATTTCCCCACAGTTACATAAGTCTACTATTCCAAACTGATGTCATAAATAGCCATCACTATTCTAAAGCTCTGGGACTGTACTAGACCAAATACCAATTCTATCCTTTCAACTGGATTTGAAAAATCCTCAATGTTACTCAGTGTTCATTACAGCTAATGAGGATCAACAGAGATATACAGTGTGCATAATACCTACACTCTTAGAAAAAAGGATTCCAAAAAGGTTCTTTACGGAGGGATAGGGTTCTACCAAGAACTCTTTTGATCAGAAGAACGATTTTTGGAAGACAATGGTTCTTTGATGATTCTTTGGAAGGCAAAACGGATTCTTTGGAAAGCAAGAAGCGTTCTACATAGAACCATATATAATATTTCCCAGCATGCTCTATTGCAGGAAGATTTCCAGAATGGTTTGTTTTACTGTAATATCTGTGTCTTTGCATGTACATTGAATGGTTGATTAATTGTATGCTACACAAAGATAATATCTAAACTAATCCAATCTGTTGGTAATTGGATTTATTGCACCCGTTACTGAGATAGTTGTTCCAGTTGAAATGATTGCCGTTGTCTCAGTATTCAATCTTTCCTACCCTGCAGTCATTCTGAATGCAGGTTGGGGGTGATTAACAATTCCAATTGTTGGATATCCGAACGCTGGCTGGATTTAGGAATTACACATCACTTTGCAAGCCAGCATAATGTGACTATCAGGCCTGAAGTGGCCTGTAAACCAGGAGATTCCTAACACCAATGTGTTATGGCATAACTAGGCCCTCAGACAAAGGCCTTATGATACATGCAATGCATTGTCATAAATAATTACATTTTAAAGACTAATAAGGCTGGTGGAACCGTTCATAGTGTCCTAAGAAGAACCCTCCAAAGATAAAAGGTTTCTCGGTAGAACCCTTCATGGCAGTTCTGTGAAAAACCTTTAGATGTTAGTAGTTCTTGGTAGAACCCTACATAGAGGGTTCTAGGTACAACCATAGAGAGGGGGTTATTTGAAGAACCCTACATAGTGGGTTATAGACAGAACCCTCTGCAAATGGTTGTACCCAGCACCAAAAAGGGTTGCCCCATGGTTACAAACCGAAAACACCTGTATGGCTCTACTTAGCACTATTTTTCTAAAGAGTGTAGGTAAAACAAACATGTAGTGCTGATATTATCTGATAAAAAATAACATGCCCTGAAATCTCTCCCAGATATGAAGTCATACCGTGTTTTAAGCCTGAGATATTGGTAATACAGGTCAACTGTTACATAGCTGCTGCATTCTGTACTCATCATGTCTAACAGACTGACAGATGGACTACTGACTATAACAGACAACAAGCACATCAGTAATACTCTACAGTGAAATACTCTCCCTGGAGTTTCATAAAAGAGAACTCTAATTGAGGTACTAATTTTACAGGTCACTTACTTTCAGGTTCAAACTCAGTCTGTGTGATTGACAGGAGAGATGATCAGAGGGGCAGAGTTTTTACCATCATGATTAACACCAGGGCTGAAGCATGGATATAGTTTTTCAGTGAAGGTGCAGCCAGTGAAGGAGTAGATATGAGACATGGCCTCCACATCATAAAAGGAGACCAGCCCCTCCTCATAATCCACAAACACCCCCACCTTCTGGGGCTTCTCTCTAAGGGAGAGGGGGGTAAAGATGGGGGCGCAAGCTCCGTACTTACTTCTATCGGTCAGGACCACAGCCGAGCATCCACTATCAGGGGACAGTGTGATATTCGCTTTCCTGTTTATAGACTCTCTTACCACTCCTAAACTCCATCCAGTCTTCCCTGTAACAGTTACCTCGTAGTAAAATCTCCCTGAGGAGAATCCCTCCTTTCCCAAGACAATGAGGACAGGATCAAACCTCTTTAGGTTATTAGGGAGATTCTGTCGTGTGTCTCCATATCTTACTTGTTTCCGATCCTCAGACAGGATGAGGTTACAATGTGCTGTATCAGGGTCCAGAGACACATCCACTGCATACTGCTGAATCCTCTTCAGTTTGATTTCAGGCAGCTTCTCAATCTCTTTATTCAGTGTCTCCCCCAACTGACACACCGCTCTCCTCAAACTCATCACACAGAGATCACTGTGAACACTGATCTCAGACCAGTCCTTGGTGGGTGGAGGGGTGCATACGGATGGAAAGCTCTGGACTAGATGGAGGTGATCCTCAGTGTGTGAGAGCTGCTCCAGGTCAGTGCTTCTCCTCTTTAGCTCAGTGATTTCCTGCTCCAGCTCTTGAATGTGTTCTTCAGCCTGCCTCTCTGCTGCGTTCTGCTTCTTCTCAATCACCTCAATGAGATCAGCCTGGTTCTTTTCAATGGAGAGCATCAGAACAGTGAAGACCTGAGCACTGTCTGTGATCTCTCTCTCTGAGTTTCTCTTGCTGAGCTCTACTGAGTGTTTGATCTCCTGAACCTTCTCCAGTTTCTCCTGGATTTGCTGTTGCACTTTTGCCTGTGTTTTTTCCAATTTACCCTTCCTCTCTCCAAACTCTTCCTCGAGAGGGACAGTATGGTGAGTCTCGTGGTCTGTTTTTATGCACAAGACACAAACACACATCTGGTCATTCCTACAGAACACCTCCAGGAGTCTCTTGTGTGTCTTGCAAATTCTGTCTTCCAGGTTCTCAACAGGCTTGATCAGCTTGTGTCTCCTTAAGGCTGCGACTCTCTGATGAGGCTCCAGGTGAGTCTCACAGTAAGAGGTCAGACACACCAGGCAGGACTTCAGTGCCTTGAGCTTCATCTCAGTGCAGACATCACAGGACACTTCTCCAGGTTTGGCAGGGCATTGGTCTGGGCTGCTGGTAGCTTTCCTTTTAACTGACTTCCTGAACTGAGCAGCCATCTCAGAAATGAAAGCATTAACAAAGAGAGCTGGTCTTTTATCAAATGTATTTGTACACATGGGGCACTGGCACAGGTCATTGGTATCCCAGTACTTCCTGATACAGGCCATGCAAAAGTTGTGTCCACATTGAATAGAGACTGGCTCAGTGAACACATCCAGACAGATGGAGCACAGGAAGTGCTCTTTAGACAGGACATTGCTGGAGGATGCCATATCTAGACAGAGAAAAAAGTTAAACTAATGTTATATCTTGGAAAAATTGGTTCCACAAATGTTATTTGCGGAGGGATATGGTTCTACCAAGAACTGTTGTGATCAGAAGAACCCTTTTTGGAAGAAAACGGTTCTTTGTAAATCAAAGGGTTCTACCAGGACTGTGTAACATCCTAAGAACTGTTTTTTGAAGAAGGGTTCAACATAGAACCATACATAATATTGTACAGCATGCTCTATTGTAGGGAGGTTTTCAGAATTGGTTGTTTTAATGTAATAATGTATCTGTGTTTTTGTATGTACATTGATACATTTTATGCTACACAAAGATAAATAACATACAGTTTTCTAAACTAATCCATCCTGTTAGTTACTGGATTTATTGCACACATTACTGAAATGGTTGTTCCAGTTTAGATGATTGAGGTAGTCTCTCTATTCAATCTTCCCTAACCTGGCAGTCATTCTGAATGCAGGTTGCAGGTGATGAACAATTCCACTTGTTGGATATCCTAATTCTGGCTGGATTCCAATATGAATTACACATCACTTTGCAAGCCGGCATAATGGGACTTGCAGGCCTGATGTGGCCTGTAAACCAGGATATTCCTAACACCACTGTGTTAGGGTATAACTAGGGCCTCAAAGAAAGGCCTTATTATATATGTTATGTCTTGTATTGGCTCCCGAGTGGCGCAGTGGTCTTAGGCACAGCATTTCGGTGTTAGAGGTGTAACTACAGACACCCTGGGTCGAATCCAGGCTGTATCACAACCGGCCTAGATTGGGAGTCCCATAGGGCGACTCACAATTGGCCCAGCGTTGTCCGAGTTTGGCCAGTGTAGGCCGTCATTGTAAATAAGAATTTGTTCTTAACTGAATGGCCAAGTTAAATAAAGGATCAATCATTAAAAAAATAAGATTCAACTCCATTTTAAAGGCTAATAAGGCTGGAGGGTTCTAATCGTTCATAGAGGGTTTTAGTCGTAACCCTCCAAAGATAAAAAGGTTCACGGTAGAAGCCTTCATAGACAGTTCAAGCAAGAACCTTTAGCTGATCATTTTTTGGGGGTACAACCCTTCCTAGAGGGTTCTAGGTAGAACCATATAAAGGCAGTTAACTTATGGGTACAAGCCAACGAACCCTGTATGGTTCTACTTAGCACCTTTTTTTCTGAGTGTATAATCAGTTAGAGTTTCCAACATTGCGTTATGGGAAGATACTAGCCAATCTTGATACAATGTGTTACCATATAGCATTGAAAATAGTCCCCTAACCAAAGGATAAAGAGTTTAAACGTACAGTTGAAAAAGGATTTGCACACAGTAAACACAATAAAGTAACGGAGTTAGTAAACACACTAAAGCTTACCCACAATTTGTCTGTCCATGTTAATCTCTCTACTCACCTGCATGTGTTTGTGGATAATATCTCTGTCCTTTCTGTGAGAAAGATATAGATTTATCTGAAGAGCTGAAGAAAGTTTGGTACTGTACACAATACACTGTGTACTTCAGTTTCATTTCAGCTTAGTGACAGTGCAATGCTCCTCCCCATCCACATCTCTTCCCCATCCACTGTTCCTCATGGAAGTTAACCCATTACATTGCTGAACTCTCAGATGCCAGTTCTCCATTGTCTGTAGAGTATGAATTGTTAGTGTGTGTGTATATATATATATATATACACACACACACACACACACACACACACACACACACACACACACACACACACACACACACACACACACACACACACACACACACACACACACACACACACACACACAGTACCAGTCAAAAGTTTGGACACACCTACTTATTCAAAGGTTTTTCTTTATTTTTACTATTTTCTACATTGTAGAGTTTGAAGGTAGGCCTTGAAATACATCCACAGGTACACCTCCAATTGACTCAAATGATGTCAATTAGCCTATCAGAAGCTTCTAAAGCCATGACATCATTTTCTGGAATTTTCCAAGCTGTTTAAAGGCACAGTCAACTTAGTGTATGTAAACTTCTGACCCACTGGAATTGTGATGCATTGAATTAGAAGTGAAATAATCTGTCTGTAAACAATTGTTGTAAAAATTACTTGTGTTATACACAAAGTAGAAGTTTGAACCGACTTGCCAAAACTATAGCTTGTTAACAAGAAATGTGTGGAGTGGTTGAAAAACAAGTTTTAATGACTCCAACCTAAGTGTATGTAAAGTTCCCACTTCAACCGTATCTGATGAAAAATCATCATAACATACTGTGTTATGAGCCTGAGAGATTTGGTAATACAGGTAGCCTATGTTACATAGCTGCTGCATTCTGTACTCATCATGTCTAACAGAAAATAAACTACACTCAATTATTCTCCCTGATGTTTCAAACCACTCTAAATTAATTTAGCTATTTATTTTACAGGTCAGTTACTTTCACGTTCTAACTAAGTCTGTGTGATTGACAGGAGAGATGATCAGAGGGGCAGAGTTTTTACCATCATGATTAACACCAGGGTTGAAGCATGGATATAGTTTCTCAGTGAAGGTGCAGCCAGTGAAGGAGTAGATATGAGACCTGGCCTCCACATCATAAACAGAAACCTGACCCTCATCATAATCCACAAACACCCCCACCTTCTGGGGCTTCTCCCTTAGGGAGGATCATTGTCCTGTGTCCATTATCAGGGCTCAATGTTATAGTCCCCTCTCTGTTGACTGACACTGTAGAGACTCCTAAACTCCATCCAGTCTTCCCTCTAACAGTTACCTCGTAGTAAAATCTCCCTGAGGAGAATCCCTCCTTTCCCAAGCCAATAAGGACAGGATCAAACCTCTTTGGGTTATTAGGGAGATTCTGTCGTGTGTCTCCATATCTTACTTGTTTCCGATCCTCAGACAGGATGAGTTTACAATGTGCTGTATCAGGGTCCAGAGACACATCCACTGCATACTGCTGAATCCTCTTCAGTTTGATTTCAGGCAGCTTCTCAATCTCTTTATTCAGTGTCTCCCCCAACTGACACACCGCTCTCCTCAAACTCATCACACAGAGATCACTGTGAACACTGATCTCAGACCAGTCCTTGGTGAGTGGAGGGCTGCACAGGGATGGGAAGCCCTGGAGGAAATAAAGATGGTCCTCAGTGTGTGAGAGCTGCTCCAGGTCAGTGCTTCTCCTCTTTAGCTCAGTGATTTCCTGCTCCAGCTCTTTAATGAGTTATTCAGCCTGCCTCTCTGCTGCTTCCTGCTTCTTCTCTCTGAGTTTCTTTTGATGAGCTCCAGTTTCTCCTGGATTTTCTGATGCACTTCTGTCTCTGTTTTTCCTAATTTACCCTTCCTCTCTCCAAACTCTTCCTCTAGAGGGACAGTATGGTGAGTCTTGTGGTCTGTTTTCATGTACAAGACACAAACACACATCTGGTCATTCCTACAGAACAACTCCAGGAGTCTCTCATGCATCTTGCACATCCTGTCTTCTAGGTTCTCCACAGGGTCGATCAGCTTGTCTCTTTAAGGCTCCATGTGAGTCTCGCAGTAAGAGGTCTGACACACGAGGCAGGACTTCAGGGCCTTGAGCTTCGTCTCACTGCAGACATCACAGGACACTTCTCTAGGTTTGGCAGGGCATTGGTCTGGGCTGCTGGTAGCTTTCACTTGAACTAACTTCCTGAACTGAGCAGCCATCTCAACAATGAATGTATTGACGCGAATCTCTGTTCTCGTGTGGAACTTATGCGTACATATTGGACACTGGCACAGGTCAATGGTTTTCCAGTATCCGCTGATACAGGACCTGCTGAAGTTGTGTCCGGCTCAGTGAATACATCCAGACAGATAGAACACAGGAACTGCTCTTTAGACGTGGGATTGGAGGTAGCCATATCTAGACAAGAATCAGTCAGCTTAGCTGTAGTTTTAGCATTAGAGTTGCCATCATTGCGTTAATGGCAGATACTAGCCAATCTTGATACATGGCGTTACCAAATAACATAGAAAATAATCCTATTACAAAAGGATAAACAGTTTAACATACAATAAACACGGTAAAGTTAATCTTCAACTTAACTATCAATGTTCATCTCTCTACTCACCTTTATGTGTTTGTGGTCATTTATTATCTTTGTCCTTTCTGTGAGATAGTAGACTCAGTGTGTACGTATTTAATAGATATTTATGAATAACCTGAGTGTGGTACCGTACCCAATACACTGTATACAGTACTTTAATTTCTGCAAAGAATGTTGAAATGCTTCTCCCCATCCAATACAGCTATGCACCTTGTTCTTCCTGGAGCAGTTAAGCCAGGACCACTGTTTTCCCACGTGGACAGATTTTGACGGGAGTGAAACCTCTCGCTTCGGCTCTCTCTCTCTGGGAATACTCATCTATTGCGTCAATAGGATTCCTGTACATATTTTTGAGTTATATCATGTTGTTATGTGTCATGTATACCAATCCGTCACCTCAAAGGAAGTCCCCTCAGAAAATGAGTTGTTTAAGTCAAATGATCAAAAACAGTTGTAAATATCACAGAGTTTAACTCTGTTATGTGAATACTAATGTGTGTGTATGCGTATGTGTTTGTCTATCCCACAGCCACCATCGTGCTGAATGAGCTGAACTGGACAGACGCATTAGAGGCCGTGTTTAGGAAGAACAAGGAAGAGGATCCTACTCTACTGTGGCAGGTGTTTGGCAGCGCCACCGGATTGGCTCGCTACTTCCCAGGTGAGGAGCCAGCCAATCGGCTTACGCCCTCAGCCCATGACCTTAAAGTGGCTATTGATGGAGACATAATGCGCTGGGCCACTTTGTCACGTTGTATTTACTCAGCACTCACACACACTGAAAAAATACACAGAAAGAGAGAGAAAGTTCACTCTCTCTCTCTCACTCACACACTCACTCCCTCTCTCTCTCTCAAACACACACACACACACACACACAATAGAGCACTCTCTCACACACATGCGGAGGTTGGGAAAACAGTGAGTCACGGCGATCCCTGTGTTTGTCACCAAGGCCTGGGTAGCTATGGGCTTGTGACACAGACACAGGGACAGGGACAGAGACGGGGACAAGGACACGGGGACAGCCATCAATAGCCTCCGTATGCCCTACCTCTGACATGACCTGAAAAGCACTTTGTGAACATTGTTAATGTAGAAAGTTTTTTTTTAAATATACAGTACCAGTCAAAAGTTTGGACACCTAGTTTTTTATTTATTTATTTATTTACTATTGTCTACATTGTAGAATAATAGTGAAGACATCAAAACTATGAAATAGCACATGGATTCATGTAGTAACCAAAAAAGTGTTAAACAAATTAAATAAAAAAGCCAGTCTTTGCCTTGATGAGAGTTTTGCACACTCTTGGTATTCTCTCAACCAGCTTCATAAGGAATGTTTTTCCAACCATCTTGAAGGACCTCCCACATATGCTGAGCACTTGTTGGCTGCTTTTACTTCACTCTGCAGTCCAACAAGGTCGGGTGATTGTGGAGGCCAAGTCATCTGATGCAGCACTCCATCACTCTCCTTGGTCAAATATCCCTTACACAGCCTGGAGGTGTGTTCCAGGTCATTGGCCGGTCCTCTTCCGGCTGTGCCGGGTGGAGATTATAACAGAACATGGCCAAGATGTTCAAATGTTCATAGATGACCAGCATGGTCAAATAATAATAATCACAGTTGTTGTCGAGGGCGCAACAGGTCAGCACCTCAGGAGTAAATGTCAGTTGGCTTTTCATAGCCGATCATTCAGAGTGTCTCTACCGCTCCTGCTGTCTCTAGAGAGTTGAAAACAGCAGGTCTGGGACAGGTAGCACGTCCGGTGAACAGGTCAGGGTTCCATAGCCGCAGGCAGAGCAATTGAAACTGAAGCAGCAGCACAGCCAGGTGGACTGGGGACAACAAGGAGTCATCAGGCCAGGTAGTCCTGAGGCATGGTCCTAGGGCTCAGGTCCTCCGAGAGAGAGAAAGAAAGAAAAAAAGAAAGAAGGAAAGAGAGAGAGAAAGAGAATTAGAGAGAGCATACTTAAATTCACACAGAACACCGGATAAGACAGGAGAAATACTCCAGATATAACAGACTGGCCCCCCGACTCATAAATACTGGAGGCTGAGACAGGAGGGGACAGGAGACACTGTGGCCCCACCCGACGATACCCCCGGACAGGGACAAACTGGCAGGATATAAACCCACCCACTTTGCCAAAGCACAGCCCCCACACCACTAGAGGGATATCTTAAACCAGCAACTTACCATCCTGAGACAAGGCCGAGTATAGCCCACAAAGATCTCCGCCACGGCACAACCCAAGGGGGAGCGCCAACCCGGACAGAAAGATCACGTCAGTGACTCAAACCACTCAAGTGACGCACCCCTCCTAGGGACGGCATGGAAGATCACCAGTAAGCCAGTGATTCAGCCCCTGTAATGGGGTTAGAGGCAGAGAATCCCAGTGGAAAGAGGGGAACCGGCCAGGCAGAGACAACAAGGGCTGTTCGTTGCTCCAGAGCCTTTCCGTTCACCTTCACACTCCTGGGCCAGACTACACTCAATCATAGGACCTACTGAAGATATGAGTCTTCAATAAAGACTAAAAGGTTGAGAACGATTTTGCATCACTCAGGCAGACCATTCCATAAAAATGGAGCTCTATAGGAGAAAGCCCTGCCTCCAGCTGTTTGCTTAGAAATTCTAGGGACAGTAAGGTGGCCTGCGTCTTGTGACCGTACCGTACGTGTAGGTATGTACGGCAGGACCAAATCGCAAAGGTAGGTAGGAGCAAGCCCATGTAATGCTTTGTAGGTTAGCAGTAGAACCTTGAAATCAGCCCTGGCCTTAACAGGAAGCCAGTGTAGAGAGGCTAGCACTGGAGTAATATGATCAAATATTTTGGTTCTAGTCAAGATTCTAGCAGCCGTGTTTAGCACTAACTGAAGTAAGATCTTAACCAGGCTACAACTTGTCCATGTAGACTAATGTGGGTTTCCAATCTCTCCAAAAGAATGTGGTGATCGATGGTATCAAAAGCAGCACTAAGGTCTAGGAGTACGAGGACAGATGCAGAGCCTTGGTCTGACGCCATTAAAAGGTAATTTACCACCTTCACGAGTGCAGTCTCAGTGCTATGGTGGGGTCTACAACCAGACTGAAGCGTTACGTATACATTGTTAGTCTTCATGAAGGCAGTGAGTTGCTGCGCAACAGTTTTTTCTAAACTTTTTGAGAGGAATGGGAGATTTTATATAGGCCGTTCACCTACTCTGCGTCTCACAAAGACACGGCGGTTGGAACCAAAAATCTCAAATTTGGACTCCTCAGACCAAAGGACAGATTTCCACCGGTCTAATATCCATTGCTTGTGTTTCTTGGCCCAAGCAAGTCTCTTCTTATTATTGGTGTCCTTTAGTAGTGGTTTCTTTGCAGCAATTTGACCATGAAGGCCTGATTCATGCAATCTTCTCTGAACAGTTGATGTTGAGATGTGTCTGTTACTTGAACTCTGTGAAGCATTTATTTGGGCTGCAATATGAGGTGCAGTTAACTCTAATGAACTTATCCTCTGCAGCAGAGGTAACTCTGGGTCTTGATTTTGATTTTGATTTGATTTGATTTGGGTCTTCCTTACCTGTGGCGTTCCTTATGAGAGCCAGTTTCATCATAGCTCTTGATGGTTTTTGCGACTGCACTTGAAGAAACTTGAACAATTCATGACATTTTCCGCATTGACTGACCTTCATATCTTAAATGAATGATGGACTATCACTTCTCCTTGCTTATTTGAGCTGTTCTTGCTTGCCATAATATGAACTTGGTCTTTTACAAATCTTCTCTATACCACCCCTACCTTGTCACAACACAACTGATTGGCTCAAACACATTAAGAAGGAAACACATTCCACAAATTAACTTTTAACTGTTGATTGAAATGCATTCCAGGTGACTATCTCATGAAGATGGTTGAGAGAATGCCAACAGTGTGCAAAGCTGTCATCAAGGCAAACGGTGGCTACTTTGAAGAATCTAAAATCTTAAATATATTTTGATTTGTTTAGCACTTTTTTGGTTACTACATGTGTTATTTGATAGTGCTGATGTCTTCACTATTATTCTACATTGTAGAAAATAGTACAAATAAAGAAAACCCCTGGAATGAGTAGGTGTGTCCAAACCCCTGGAATGAGTAGGTGTGTCCAAACCTTTGACTGGTACTGTATTTCAGATTTGTTGAATATAATAACATCAGCTGAAACTGTATTAAGTGTGTGTTAAAGCAATCTATTCACTCTTTATGGTAGTAAGTTAAACTGGGATTCAAGTAAGTTTAAGTTGAGAAAAAAGAGGAAACCTACACACTGCTCTTGCTAGTATCACTGCTGTTATTACGCTTTATGTATCAGCCTTAAGGCCTTCTTTAGAGCTTTCGTGAGTGTTTTTCATTTGCACCCTTATGTAGACATTGCTCCACCCACATCCGTTCAATGCAGCGAATGGTGTTGAAGTCAAGGAAAACGAAACGTGTTACCAAATATAACAATGTGCATTTCAAAATGTGTACATAAAACCTATTCAACACGTCTGTAAAACCACATTTATAATACAAGTGAGTTGAATATACAATGCAGTGTTTCAAGTCAAACTGTTATGACTATAACATTCAGCTGGTTAGTCGTCTCTGTCTGGACTCAAATGAAGCATTATGCTTTTACTGTGAAGTGTGTTGTCTTTTCAAATGCACTTTAAATAAAGCTTGATTAGATTTAAATTGTCTTTGTTCCCAGCATCCCCTTGGATGGACTCGCGAAAAACGCCTAATAAGATCGACCTCTACGACGTCCGGCGGCGACCGTGGTGAGTGGAGACATTGATGCCTGTCTCGTTTGTCTCCTCGTTCTCCAACTCTCCTAGTGTTTCTCAGATTGAACATTACCTGCCCTGCTTGAACCTAGCTTTTTGGTCCCCATTTTAAACACTGTTTGAGAAACACACACACACACACACAAAGATGCATAACCCTGTTACTTTACAATTGACATTTAAAAGTCAGCCTGCTTTTGACAATGTTTTTTTTCTGTTGGTCTATTTGGTGGAATCATTAGACACGAGGTAAACGTCTCACGTGGTTTTTCACCACTGTATTTATTTGCTTGTTTGGTTACCAGGTACATCCAGGGGGCAGCGTCTCCAAAGGACATGCTGATCTTAGTGGATGCGTGAGTGACTCTCTTTTTGTGATTCATATTTACAGTCAGAATCCATTTCATGACCAGTCATAAAAACAAGTTCTGACTCCCCCCCACCACCAGCCTGTAATGAGCTTAGAGCTGCATCAGCACGGTCATGACTTGGAGAGACTGAGGAAATAGAATACGTCATGAACTATAGCGAAACCATCATTTGTTTTGCTGTGAATGTACACTACCGTTCAAAAGTTTGGGGTCACTTAGAAATGTCCTTGTTTTTGAAAGAAAAGCCATTTTTTTGTCCAATAAATTAATATCAAATTGATCAGAAATGCAATGTAGACTATGTTAATGTTGTCATTATTTTTTTAATGTTTTTAATTTTTTTAAATGGAATATCTACATAGGCATACAGAGGCCCATTATCAGTAACCATCACTCCTGTGTTCCAACGGCACGTTGTGTTAGCTAATCCAAGTTTATCATTTTAAAAGGCTGAATGATCATTAGAAAACCCTTTTGCAATTATTTTAGCACAGCTGAAAACTGTTGTGCTGATTGAAGAAGCAATAAAACTGTCCTTCTTTAGACTAGTTGAGTATATGAAGCATCAGCATTTGTGGGTTTGTTTACAGGCTCAAAATGGCCAGAAACAAAGAACTTTCTTCTGAAACTCGTCAGTCCTATTCTTGTTCTGACAAATGAAGGCTATTCCATGAGAGAAATTGCCAAGAAACTGAAGATCTCGTACAACGCTGTGTACTACTCACTTCACAGAACAGCGCAAACTGGATCCAACCAGAATAGAAAGAGGAGTGGGAGGCACAATTGAGCAAGAGGACAAGTATATTAGATTGTCTAGTTTGGGAAACAGACGCCTCACAAGTCCTCATTGGCAGATTCATTAAAAAGTACTCGCAAAACACCAGTCTCAACATCAACAGTGACGAGGCGACTCCGGGATGCTGGCCTTCTAGTTCTTTCAAAACAGTTTCTAAGTGATCCCAAACTTTTGAACTGTAGTTTACACTTAAGAATTCTCAACCACAATTACACTTTTGTTTACATTTTTATATTTTAGTAATCTTATTCAAAGTGAATTACAGTCATGGGTTAGTATTACACAGACCTTACACACAGGTTCTAAGACCCTGGTTCGATTCCAGGCTTTATCACAACCGGCCGTGATTGGGAGTCCCATATGGCAGCACACAATTGGCCCAGCATCATCTGGGTTTGGGTAGGCCATCATTGTAAATAAGAATTTGTTCTTAACTGACTTGCCTAGTTATATAAAGGTTAAATACATTTTTTTAAAGAAATGAAACAACATCAGATCAAGCTAATAAGTACACAATTTTCATTGTTTTGGACAAAAAAAATAAAACAATACGACAATAGGAATTGTCTGTTGAAAAATGGGGAAATCCTGTAGGTGTCGTAATGGAGTGCCTACATTTAGGAACTCACTTATTCGTTTTCTTGTAAAACTAAAGTGACAGTGGTTGTGTAAGTGCTGCTACTACCTGTAGCCTGATACAAGGCAATTACAAGAGTCCCTATAAACTCCCACAATTACTCCCTGGGTATATGGCTATTTAATGTAAAGTACATCCGAAATCACGTGGAAACTTGGAAACGTAGAGCAAGACAGCCAGACTACTTTGTCTTAAAGCTGAAAGATGTCACTTTTTGAGGGACCCAACCCAAATTCACATAGTTATTGATCTGTCATTCTCATTGAAAGCAAGTCTAAGAAGCAGTACATCAACTTCAAAAAGCTGAAAATACAATATTTTGGGTTATGTGAAAGATATTTCACAGCGGTTTAGATGGTATAATGATTCTCTACACTAGACATGCTTGTTTTGTCACCTAAATAGAAATTAGGCAAACTATTACAATTTTAACAACCAGGAAATGGGGGAGCGATTTCTGCACAGTGCATCTTTAATCAAACCACTATATGTTATTGTATCAACTACACACTAGGCTATCAATGTCATGGTTATCTAGTTCTTCAGCAAATCCCTGCTGTATACTGTACATAACATACATAACGGTATCATCTCATTATGTGCTAATGAGAATTGCCTATAGGGAGTTTTTTGTTGTTGTCATGGAACAAAAACGATTTGTCTATATTAGATGGGTAAAGCCCCTGCACCCTGATTAATCGGCTGTGCCTGGAATGGAAAGGCTGGCACCGTGCCAGCACCCAAATGAGAACAATAAAAAATATATATAAGAAAAATCCATTTCGCCCCCTTAGCTCTTGACGCGAGGTAGATAATTGGCCCGATTGACAGGCTATTTCAACATCAAAGCCGTGCTGCTGCCGTCGTGGGGATGCCCGAGCAGAAGGAATATACAAGAAACAACCCTTCACTTCTCCTTTTTTCCGTTCTGTGCATTTTGTCTTTACCTGCAACCAATTAAACCATGTATTTATAAATAGACCATCTGCTCTCAACTTCTCTCACATCCAATTTTAACTTGAGTGGTGCTATGTTCAAGTGTAGGCCTATATCATTAAATGTCCAATTCTCGGCACCGCAACGACAACACAAAATGTCAGAGTTAGTGACTCACTCTATGCTAATGTTAGCCTTTCATGTAGCGTTAGCGTCGGCTAGATGAGGCATGGTGATAGCGCTTTAAGTCCATTGCTGGGTTAGCCTAATGACGCTAGCCACTTCCCCTCACATGTTTATCCTGATAGGCCTATATCTAGAGAGCCTATTAGTGTTAGCTAAAAGCCTAGTAGTCATGCAGCCTGTGGTTGTTTTAATGCCTTTGTCTCTGTATGTGTCCCAAATGGCACCCTATTCCCTATAGTGCACTACTTTTGACCAGAGTCCCATACGGCACTAGTCAAAAGTAGTGCACTGTATGGGGAATAGGGTAGCACACCATTTAGCACACGACTCATGTCTCCTACTTCATCACACTCAAAGTTAGTTTTATAGCTTCAGCCGTGGCAAATTTAAAGGGCAATGTCTTTCTGGGCCCCTGAATGCTAACAAGCTAGTTAGTGGTCTTATTGCATATGTAATGACGGCACCACACTTAGGCCTAGTGCTAAATATGAATTACAGTATGGTGGTGTTGGTTGAGTCAGATATATTTGTTGTTTAAGTGGTCTGATTCCCCTTGCTCATTACTCTGCTGCGGATATAGATGTGTTCATCAAGAGAAATACAACAACAGACTATTTTAGCTCTTGGCTGAAGGAAGCAATCCAGTTCAAGTTAAATCCAGAACAAACAAACACATATTTGTCTGGATAACACAGTCCTAGATGTGTAGCATCGGGTAATAACCTGCTCCTGTGGTACTTAATGCCCTTTCTCTCCTTCCTGTAGGTGTCTGAGTTAACGCTCAAACTGATCCACACCTCCAGACCAGACAATGACTGTTTTTCATGGTTATTTTCCCATTACATTATAGTAATAGGCACGTAATAAAAAACAGTCATAGGTATGTAATAACAGGTTATAATGTCTGTCCGTAGGAGTGGCAGTGTCTCTGGTCTCACCCTCAAGCTAATCCACACCTCTGTCAACGAGATGCTGGAGACCCTGTCTGACGATGACTACGTCAATGTGGTCTATGTGAGTATCCAAGGCAGTTGGCAGAACGTGGTCTTTACACATAGGCTATTTATCGGACGAATGGAATGACTGTGATCTTTACCCATTATAACATAGGACGAATGCAATGACTTTGTGCTAGTCGTTATTGTGTTTGAGGAATGGGTTCTTGGAATGAAAAGCCAACTGACATTTACTCTTGAGGTGCTGACCTGTTGCACCCTCTACAACCACTGTGATTATTATTTGACCCTGCTGGTCATCTATGAACGTTTGTGTGTGTGTGCCTATAGTTCTGTGTGTTCAGTGTGCCCGTGTGTGTGTGCCTATAGTTCTGTGTGTTCAGTGTGCCCGTGTGTGTGTGCCTATAGTTCTGTGTGTTCAGTGTGTGTGTGCCTATAGTTCTATGTGTTCAGTGTGCCCATATACAATTATCTGTGTGCAGCAGAGTCAAGTTTATCAGAGTGTAAATCCGGGGCATGTGTAACCAACACAACGGTAGCCCATGTGAGCGCCAGATAGACGA